>NC_048449.1:7842858-8142858 GCF_004353265.1 Vitis riparia
GCTTCATTCGTATGAGGCAAGATGGATATGATCAAAGCCTCATTTATACCCCACCCTGCACCCTAAAACACGCTGTTATTAAGTTCAAAATTTTTTAAGAACACCCTAACACCATATCAAAACGGACGTCTTTCCTCAAACCTTGTAAACAAACATCCACCACATCATCAAAGGAACCAACATGAAATCAAAATCTCAGAAAATTTAATCACACCCACCTTCATTTCGATTTGGGAATGATGATGATAACATACATGCGAAGGCTTTTCTGAGTTGCTCACAATCCTCGGCTGCACGATTGGGGGACATTCATAGTTGACCATGGTGTTTACGGAGGGAGAGAAAGGGGCAGGAGACTAGTGACCCTTTTTGCTATTATTTGAGATTTTTCAGTCAGAATGACATGGCAACATCCAGCTGACTTGGAACTAATGAAGGGCATATTGGTCAGTTAATATCTCATAGCCTTCCTGTTAATTTTGATACATCCATGGACCATTTCTTAATTTTTGGGCCCAGCTGGGCCCAAAACACAATTCTCCCTTTTATATATCTTATTGGCGCATGTGGGTTTCCATGGCCTATGTGGTGACTGGTGGGTGAAATGAGAGAAAAATGGAAAGGAATATACAATTCATAGGATTTAAGGCTTATTTGGTAATGATTTTTCAAAATAATAATTAGTATTTTTAAATGGTATATTTTAATTATTTTTATTTATTTTATGAGGATTATTTTAAAAAATAATCATATAAATATGGATATATAAAAATTATTTTTAAATTATATTTAACAACATAAAAAACATTCTATAATACATTTCAACTTCCAAAGCAAAACATGGTGTAACGATTTCTAAAAATTGTTTTTTTAAATCCTTTTCAAAACACTTTCCAAAACTTTATCCCTTGATATTTATATTTATACTATTTATTATATGGTATGAAAATATATTTTTCATGAATATGTTTATTTTAATGTGGTTAAAAAAGAAAAATGAGAGTATTTTATAAAATAAAAAATACTAAAAACTAATTTTTAAATAATATAATGTTTTGTTTATTTATATTAAGGTGTGTGAAGCCTAATTATTATTTTAATAGTAAAGGCATTTTAAATTGGGGTATTTTAGGGATGTTATACATATGATTTGGTTATTTTATTTATATTATGTTTGGAGTAACCAACTTTGTCTTAGTTTTATTTTTTGGGTATTAAAAGATATAGAAAAAGTTGAGAGAAAAAACTTAGAAGGTGAAGCTTTTTGAAATTCTCTTGTAACGATCTACATTCAACCGTGTAGATATTGTCCACTTTGAGCCTAAAGGGACCTCAAGACTTTAAAATACGTTTACAAGGCTAAGAAGGATTCATACTTGCAACATCAATAATTTTCTCATCTATTTGATGTGAAATATTACAAACACTCCCACAAACACAAATGGGATTGTGGGGTCAATAGCTAAACAAATCTTCACACAAGGGTCAGGGATTTACTATGATACCATTTGTAATAACCCACACTCAATCGTGTTGATATTATCTGTTATTTCCCTAAGGGACCCTCATGGTTTTAAAACACATCTGCAAGATTAAGAATGACTCGTATTTATATAGCGCCCATATAATTTCCTCAACTTAGAGGTCTCAAGTTCAACTCCTTGTTGATCAAGTGGGATCCTTTCCCAATGATGGGAAATATAGTATAACACATCCCCACTAATAAGTACAACATTGAAACCGTGATGTCTCACATCAAGTAAGGGAAAAAGTTTATAATGCTATATAAGTATGAACTCTTATTTACTTAGTAAACGTATTTTTAAGTCGTGATGGTCCTTTTTAACTTTAAGTAAATAATATCTACACAATTGGGTGTGAATCGTTACAAATGATATTAAAGTCGATCTCTGACCCATAACAGATGTTTGTTTAAGTAACCCCGTAAAGAGTGTTTTGTTTGTTTGACTTCGTAATCTCATGGGACACAATAAATACATTATATCTGCATGAAAAGGAAGATGTTTGTGATGTCTCACATCGAATAAGAGAAAAGTTCATGGCACTATATAAGTATAGACTCCCCTTAATATTATAAACACGTTTTAAAGTTTTGAGGACCCATTTAAACCTAGAGCAGATAATATCTATACAATTAGATGCGGGTCATTACACCTCTTATACTTTATTTTCATCGTAATAAAAATTTGCAAGTTATAAGTGGACGTAACTCTTACATTAAGAGTGAACAACTACAAATCTGTCATGTGTTTTTGTATTTGATTTTTCATTTTGATTTATTATCGCTTTTGGAAATAGGATTAGGGTATTTTAATCCTAACAATTTTATTATAAATATTTCAACAATTATAGTTATTACACATACTTGAGTAATTCAATAGTGCAATTTATCCAACACTCATAACACATGTGGAACCATAGTTTAGCAAGCTCTTGATTATTTTTCATCACAACATAATTTTCTTTTGAACTTGCTAAAAATTATTGTTCATACAAACTACAAATTACCATTTCTCAAATTTGGAAAAAAAAAAACTGTAAATCTGAAAAAATGATTTTGCATGATAGTCAACCGAACGATGCTACATCCATAATTACTGGACCATCTCAAACACAAATGTGATATAAAAAAAAAGTAGATATCAGAAAAACTTTATTGTAAAAAAAAAAAAATATATATATATATATATATATATATATGGTGAAAAAGATGGCAATCTGAATGAATCATTCTTCTCAAATTTAATTTCTTTCAACATAATTTTTATTTATTTGAATATTAATAAGAATAAATGTATGTTGAAAAAAATGGAAAAAGAAATATTTAAAAAAAAATCTTTTATATATTTGAACTTCTTGGACGGTACTAATCACCCCGAATAGTACTTTAGTAATCCGTTTAACTTTTTTAAAATTTACAAATATATTATTTTAAAATAATTTTTAGTTGTTTTAACTTTCAAGTTTAATTTTTAAAATTTTAATTAATTTTAATTATAATATGTTTGTTATATAAAAATAAATTAAAATTTTAATTTTATGATTACGTTTTGTTTAATATTTCAACTATAAAATATTTTTAATCTTAATAATGAAATATGTAGAATTTTCATAGTTATTTTTTATTTAATAATATGGTATTTTGAATTAAAATATATTTATTATTTTTAAATTTTTTAATATTTACAATTAATAAATGTATATGAGGTAAAAATGAGTTAGATCATATATAAGATTGAGTACAGTTGACTGACTATATTTTTATTTAAAATGCTTTTAGTAAAAATGGTTTTTTTATAAGCATTTTTAAGAGTTAAAAAAACACTACAAGTGATTTTTCATCATTACAAATGATTTTCTAGATTTTTAAAAGTGTTTCATTAATTTTACTAAACACCTCATTTTTCATCCAAAACACTTTTTAAAGTAAAAGTGTCTCCTAAAATCATGTCAAATGATGATTAGAATCAATTTTAACTCGAAATGTTTTTAATAAAAGTATTTGATTTAAAAGTGTTTTTAGAATAATTATTTATTGAATGTTTCTTCATAACAATTTTTCTAAATTTTAAAATTGTTTCTTAATTTTGTCAAACACCTTCTTTTTTTTTTCAAAAACACTTTTTGGGTTAAAAACACTTTATATAATCATCATCAAACAAAATCTTAAAGTATATTTAACAGTAATTCTATAAAACATTTTTTGTTTCTATTCCCATTTTTTAGTGAATGAAAATAAATTTGGTAATTTTATTTTTAGTGTTTGGATGAACTTATGAATTCAATGTTGGAATGATTATTTGTTTCCATTCTAATGTTTGGTAATAATGAGAATGATAATGAAAATTAAATAAATTGACAATAATACCCTTACACAATTTTAAATAATTTATTTATTTTCATTTAAAAATAAAATAAATTTTAAGAGTTTTTTTTTTATGAATAAAAAAGTCTTATTATGAGATGAAGAGGTATCAAGGCTTGATGAATGAAATTTAATGATAAAAAAAAGTAATTTTATACTATTTTATATATTTTTTTATGAGATGAATGAATCAAAATACTATCTACTTAGGATGAATTGAAATCCCACTTATAAGTGAGATTTGATTTCTATCGTAATAATTTTTCATTTCATTCCTATTTTCATAAATTTTATCCAAATATGAGAATTAGAAAGGAAATAAATGAGATATCTATTCTCACTCCTCGTTCTCAGGTACCAAACACCTGATTTTTCATTTTTTTTAAATTATTTTAAAAATTTTACTATACCCCTCATTTAAAAAAATAAAAAAAATATTTTTAATATTAAAAACACTCCCAACAATCATTACCAAATAATTAAATACACAAATTACTACATCAAAGCATAAGTGTAGTGATCGCTAATTGCGATGAAAACTAAAATCAAAATTTGCAATTCCACTTATGAAATAATAAATACTAGCATTTACCGCACGAGTGGAACTTTGGATGGTCTTTTTATCTTCGGTATCATCATCGTTACATGCTCTACAATTAACTCCCCACAATAATACAATAATAAATAGAGAATGTGGCATTGATTTGGTGGGTATAATGTATGATAAGCATGCTAGTGTCCAAAGTTGTGAAAGGATCAGAGTGCCGATTGGGATCTAGCCATCTAGAATTGCGACTTTCAAGTTGCTTGTGCTAGTCAACGTTGAAAGACTATTTCGTCTTTCAATTTTTGAACGTGTGGAATTCGAATAAACATGGGTTTGAAAGTTATTTTGATTAAAGTATTTTTAATTTATAATATTTTTATTATTAATAATTTATTTAAAATTATTTTTAAAATATCATGTCACATCTACCTATAAAAATGTTTTTTTTTTTTTTGTAACATGTTATATAATAAAAAGTGATTTTGAAAGAATTTGGTGAATGATTTGAAAATCAATTTCAGTCATTTTAAATAATTTGTCAAATATCTTTAGAACCCTTTCAAAATTGCTAACCGATAATTAAAAAGAAAGTAAAAAAGTTTAAAAAAAAAATATTTACTTATGAAAGTTGAAAGGATTTTAAAATAAAGTTAAAAGTTTAGTTTTATATGTTGATAATAATAAAAGTTACAACAAAAATAATTACTTTTAATGTACTATTTATTTTATTTTTGGTATAAAATATCATTTTCAAGTTAAGAATGATTTTAATTTAAAAGGTTTTTAATAAATTAAAATTATGTTTTCAGAGGACATGATAATTTTTTTAAAGTATTTTTAGACGAATCATTTATCTTAATAAAAAACACTATAAGTAATTTTCTAATGTTATAAGTGATTTTTTAAAATTTGTCATATACTTAATTTTTTTAATAACGTTTTTAGTCTTAAAATTATTATTAGAGTGCGTTTTAGATTGATTTTAGAAAATATTTCTAATATTTTTAACACTTAAATGATGAAAATTTTTAAGTATTAAAAATATTAAAAGTGTTTTATAGAATCATTATTAAACGGACTTTTAATGCGTTTTACAGTATTTGTATTCTAAGTGTTTTTAATAAAAATATTTTATTTGAATATATTTTTTAAAAAATCACTTGCCAAATGTTTTTTTAAAAAATAATATAAATAATTTTTAAAAACATTTCTTAAAATTATAAAATATTTAATTTAAAAAATATATATTTTAAATTAAAATTACTTTTTAAAATTACTATCAAAAGAGTTTAAATAAACTTTTACTTTTCAGGTCGAAGAAAAGGGTATGTGTATTTTTAAAATATAAATAAATTAAATTATATATATATATAAAAAAAGAATCTTTAAAATTGTATTGAATATTACTTAAAAAAACATTTTTCACAAAAAGCACGTTCAAATACGATGTTAGTCTATTCGAAGAACTTTTCAAACGTCTGTAGAAGTGTTTGAATGGAAATTCGTGTTTCGAAGAAGTAGAATGATACATTGTTTTCCTCAAATAAAATAATACATGTTCTTCCTTAAATAATTAAAATAACAAAATTTTAATTAATTGTTTTAATATTATTATTGAGTTGTCAGCCCAATGAACGTAGACGGAACTCTCAAAAAACAATAAAGAACTTTATCAAAAAAATTAAAAAATAAATGGAAAAATGACCTTTTTTTTTAATTTTTTTTAAAATTTTAATCCAGATCAAAAGTGGGGAAAATAATTTAGTGGGTCCCAAGGCCTAATGAAATAAACCATTGATGAGAGTAAATGGGAAAGTAGTGGAAAGATTTATTGATAAAGCAGCGACCCATTTATTATTTCCACCTGGTGCTATCAAAGGGAGGATATCATTTCCGAAAGGAGATTGAAAGGGCTGACCAAAACGACATCTGCGTGGGACAAACTCTGCCGGTTCATGGTGGCGCCCGCCCTCTCCCCACTCGTTCTCTATCGTATTCCTCCACTCAATCTAAAGCCCCCCCAATCTCATTCCTTCTCGACTCTTCTCCACGTTCTGCTTCTTTTCGTTACAGGTAAATCATTCTCTAAATTCTTAGTTCATCTCAATTGTGCTTTTTGAGGATTATTTTTGTGTTATTTTTGGTGGATCATGGCTGAATTTTGGTGGGTTTTGGGTAAAAATTTGCGATTTCGTTACATAATCAGCTGAATTTGAGTTTAGATGAGATTGGATAAAAGGAAAAAAAGGGTTGAATTTTGGGTTTGTTTTGATTTGTTAATTATATCGATTGGGTGTCTGTGTGATGAAATCCATCTGAGGTTTCGAGGATTGTGATCATGAAGGGGGTATACAGAGTTGTCGTTGTCGGGCTTCCATCATTTGGTTTTGGTAATTATGTGATTGTATGATAACTACTAATAAAAATGTAAAGGGGAGTAATTCTTTTTTCCTTTCCTCTTTTTGCATTATGGTTAGACAATGAAATCAATTCGCACATGAGATTACATACAAAAAGGCAGAGAAGTTGGATTATGGGGTTTGTTTGACTTTCTGTCTATGCAGATTGTGTTTGTCTAATGAAATCCATTTGGGTGCGCGAGGATTGTGATTGTTGGCTTTTGATCATTTTCGTTATATTTACGATTGCATGATGACTGATGATACAATAACGAGGGAGTAATGGTTTTTGCCTTTTTTTTTTTTTTCTTTTATCTTTTTTTGGCAATATTGTCAGCTTGTTCGAGTTTGATGCTATACAGTGAAAGAAAGAGAGATCGAGGGTCTGTTTGGAAACTGTTCTTGCTATTTGAAAACAGTTTTCTAATTTAGAAAACAAATTTTTGACATATTTTTTATTGAAAATAGTTTTTGAATTTTTTCTCTCTCTAAAAGTTAGTTGTTTTTGAAAACAAATTTCAGATATTTTTAGTTGTTTTTTGTAATGTATTTTGAGCAAGGAAAATATTGAGAGTACTTTGGGAACATTTGCATTGCATGAAAGTATACAGTATTTTCGTTGAGAATCAGTCAAGAAAACTGTTTTTCATATTTGAGTTCTCAAGCAAAATTTTATTCCTAAAAATAATTGTTTAGGTTTAGTGTTTTCGAAAGAGATACTGTTTTTTAGGATGGTTACTGTTTTCGAAAAGGTTGTAGAACAGACCCTGAATGTTGAGGTTTAGTTTTGATATTTATGTAGAATATACACAATTATGCTATAAAATCCACCTGGTTTTTATTGGGTTCAATCATTTTTCATGATTTGTATGATTGTGTGACTACTGGTAAAACACCAAAAGGGAATGATGATTGGTTCTTTCTTTCTTTTTTCATTAGGCTAGGTTAATGGGGTTGATAGGGTTCGGGTAAATGCTGGAGTTGTTAACTGTGGAGGAGAGCATAACTGAATATCTGATGTTTTTATTCTTGGAAAACAAATGCCTGTTGTGATAGGTAATTGTAAAGGAATGATTGATTGTTTTTGAGTTGGAGTTGATTGATATCTGATGATATTTACTCAATGAAAACAAGTGCTAGTTCCAGTAGATTATCGACTAGGAATGAGAGTTTATTTTTTAGTTGAAGGTGAGATCAGCAATGGGAGAAGACTGAGTGATTAGGGATGATTTGGAATGATTGGCTTGGGTATGGACGGTTTTTCATGTACGATCTTGTTACTGAGGGTTTTCTGTTTAGCGGCTTTTTAAGGATGGTTTTTCATTTACTAGTTTGTTATGGATAGGTATTCATTCATTGACTATATAAACCATGGTAGAAGGGATGGTAGGCTATGTTTCTGTAAAAGGTAGAATAGCCAAATGAGATTGGTAGCATCGGCATGTAACTTGATAGATAGTATGCCATCAACTTCCAATTGGATAAGCCATGTGATATTCTGTTTTGCATCTTTCAGACCAATGGCTTCTTCAGACTCGTGGATGAAAGAATATAATGATGCAGTTAAACTTGCTGATGATATCAATGGAATGATTTCTGAAAGGATTTCATTTTCTGCACCGGGAGTTGATGCCCAACGTCATGCATCTGCGATCCGAAGAAAGATAACAATATTAGGGACTAGACTTGACAGCTTACAGTCCCTTTTGTCAAAGCTTCCTGGAAAGCAGCCCTTGTAAGTCTTTTAATTGTATTGCACCTGTGTATTGATAAGGGACTTAGTATTTCAGTGACTTAGATTAAAGATGTATTAAATTTAATGTACTCAAATTTCCAACTTATTCTACCTGACATGAAAATAATATTTGAATGATTTCCCCAACTTTTCAATATGATTGCACTGCTGTTTTGTCTATATTGTTATGTGAAAGTTATTTTGCCTCTATTGTGAGTCATGATGTATTGGAATTTGTATTCCTTTATGCTGTGATGTAGGTTGAATGTTAACTTCTTCTTGCTGATGTTAATTTAGGTGTACTTTCAGTGGTAATTAAGATGCCGAGGTTCCTAAAATGAAACTGATGTTTTTTTACGAGATTTTTTCAATTCTTGTTGTTTTAAATTTGATGAGTAGACTGGGCTTGGCTTGGCAAAATAAGTATTTTGCCTCACGTGGATATCTTGCTATTAGTTTAGTATTTTCTTGTTGAAAAATGTGTAATAAAAAAGGCTTTATCCTGTGCAAGAAAGGGCTGATATCATGGTGGATGGGAGGAATGTGAGGCAAGGTGATCAAAAGGCTTCCATAGGGACTAAAAGTGGTGTAAAAGCTTGTTTTAGACAAATTGTTTCTGGTGTCATGTTGTACTTTCACATACTGCTGATATGGTTGCTTTAAGGTTTGCCTGATAAATACTCAATACTTGATGTGGCATATCAATACTCAGCAACACCCTAAATCATTTGAGTAAAGCAATGATAAAATTCTTAACTCAAAAAATGGAAGAAAGAAAGAAATATATACATATAAAATAAGATTATGAGAACCTATGGTTATTACAGCTAGTACCATTTGTTGCAGCCATGTTTGAGGAAAATAACTGAAGGAGTGGTAGGTGGAAGTGATGCATTTAAATCCAGTGTTTGAAATAGTAAAGAATGTATTGATACAAGATCTAGATGGGAAAAAGGATGAGATGAGGAATTGTTTGTTTGTTGAAATGACTGTCTTGAAAGTATGGCATGCTGTTCTATGGGAGCATTAGATACTAATTTTTGGGTGGTGTGATTCTTATAATTACCTGAAGTTTGTTGGTTCTGCCTTCTGTACTTCACAGAACTGAGAAAGAGATGAATCGACGCAAAGACATGGTTGCAAATTTGAAATCAAAAGCAAACCAGATGGCATCAACATTGAACATGTCAAACTTTGCAAACAGAGACAGCTTGCTTGGGCCAGAGATAAAGCCTGCTGATGCCATGAACAGAACAACAGGTTTGGACAACTATGGCCTTGTGGGCCTTCAGCGGCAAATTATGAAAGGCAAGTCACTATACCTTGTTCAGAATAACACTCTTACTTTGTTCACTTTATTATTTACTGTTTGTTCCCAATATGGATATTTACGTGCTCATATGTCTGTGAAGCAGAACAAGATGAGGGCCTTGAGAAATTGGAAGAGACGGTATATAGTACAAAACATATTGCATTGGCAGTCAACGAAGAGCTTGACCTACATACTAGACTTATTGTATGTTTTGATTTGATTCAGTATTACTTGCCTCTTTTCGTATTTAAGCATCCTCATCTGGAAAAATATTAACAAAATGAAATGCACTGCAATCTTAAACTTTGCTCTTCTTGGCTCTCCCATTTTGCAGGATAACTTGGACCAACGTGTGGATATTACAGACTCTCGTCTAAAGGTTAAACTCTTAATGAGCTGTTAGTTGACTTGTTTGCATAGTATATCATCAATACCATAAACCCTCAGCTTTAGGGGAAGCATTTACTGTAGTCTATTTTCACAGGACTTGTTTCATAGAACATCATCAATGAGATGGACCTTCCACTTTAGGCAATGCATCTCATGAGCATCAGCTTTGATCTTTTTACCTGAAAGTGAATCTTCTATTACTATGGAACTTAACAAAGCTTCTATCCCAGCCAGATTAATTTTGATCTTGGTTTTTCTTTTATTGTGAAACAGCGAGTGCAGAAGAATCTGGCAATTTTGAACAAGCGCACCAAGGGTGGCTGCTCCTGCCTGTGCCTGCTCTTATCAGTTGTTGGCATCGTGATTCTGATCGTCGCGATATGGTTGCTGGTTAAATACTTGTGATACAAACATTCTGGAGAAAACCCGTCTTTCCCCTGCGTGTGTTGGATCAAAATTGGGTTTTGTTAGTCTCATTGTTTGGCTTTCCTGATTTTCTTGTGCTTTGATCATGCCATGGTATGGCTTGGTGTTTACTGATCAACTTTGTAATCCTCGAATTATGTAGCATCATGGATGCCTCCTTTTCTAAGCAGTGATCAATTCGCATCTCTGTCCCTATACAATGACAAGTTTACAACCATGGAAGCTTTTAACCTATTGAAAGTGATTGACTTCATGTTTGGAATGAAAACGGTTTTCTTTAGAACAAAAAATAGTTTTCTAAACTCAAAAAACACATTGGATAAACTTATGACAGAAAACAGTTCTTAAAGAGCTTTTCTCCAAAAAAAAAAGGTAATAAATATGTAGTATAAGCAAGAAAACTAACTTTCATATTTGATTTTTTAAATAGAATTTTATTCCGGAAATGAGAACATCTTTAAAACGCACCATATGGGGGAGTTTTGACCCAAAATAGGACATTTGAAAAAAAAAAAATCATAAAGTAAACTTGTTTTCAAAATAATGGTTATAGTCACTGATCATGATTTAAACTTTAATTTTAAGTTTAAAATCGTAATTATTGTTTTAACTTTAAGTTTAAAACCGTAGTTGGTGATTACGACTTTGAATTATTTTAAAAATTGTCAAAGCCATAGTCACCAACTTTAATTTTTTTAAATAAAAATATTATATTATTTTGATTTTATATTTATTAAAATATGAATGGTTGATAAATATAAAATCAAAATAATATAATATTTTTATTTAAAAGAATTAAAGTTGGTGATTACTGCTTTGTTCATTTTTAGAATAATTCAAAGTCGGTTTTAAACTTAAAAAGTTAAAGTCGTGGTTGGTAACTATAGTTTTGATCATTTTAGAAAAACAAAACTGTTGTCACCAACTAAGATTTTATGACATGGAGGTCTATATGGTACAGACACACCAGATTGAACATTATTTTTGAAACAAGTTTACTTTATTTTTTATTTTTTTTTTTCAAATATCATATTTTGAGCCAAAACTCTTGTATTGGGAGCAAAGATGAAAATATTGGTAATTAAGGATATATCGATTTTACAAATATATCGAAAATATTGGTGGAGTGAAAATTATTTAAAATTCACAAGAATGCTTGGAAAAACTTCAAAAAATTATAAAATAAGCAATAATACACATTTTAAAATTATTTTGTAAGTGTAATTGACATAGATATGATCAAGAAGAAAAACATCGGCAGACAAATATCTATATACTTGAATTTTAAGAATAATAAATATGAATTTTGAAAGTGTATAAAGTTATAATTGAATTAAAAAATATTTGATTTTATTGAATAAAACCAATTTATACTTAAATATAATACATATGACATTTAGCCCATCTTGTTGAAGACAATATTTATTAAAATTTTTTTAAAATACTTTTATTAAAACATGTTTTATTACATTTTAAATAAAAAATTAAATTAATTTATATAAAATATTTTATTTGAGATTTAATTTCTAAAATTTTATTAAAAATATGTGCTAATTTTTTTCTATTAACATTAATTTATTTAAATAATTAAAATTATTAATAATTTATCTTATCAAATTAATTTTAATTATAAAATATTAGAACTTTCTTAAAATTTTATATTATTTGGGTAAAATTATATTTTTAATATTTTAAAATAAAAGCATTTGAAATTAAATAAAATTGAAAGGATAAATATAAAAAAAAAATTAAAGAGTGAAGTGATAATAATTTTTTAAAAATAGGATTAATGAGATAAATATGCAAAATGTTAAAAATAAAAGGATAATATAAAATAAAATGACAATATAAAAACACAGATGAAATTTGGGTCATTGGATCATCAAAATTTTAAATATGGGAATTTTTAAAATTAAAAAAAAAGTGGCAGAAAAAATCGTTGATTTATCATGATTTATCGGCTGATTTTTTAAAAATGGGCAATTTTTAGACGATTTTTTGACGCTCTCCTTAGGTTGCTCTGTGCATCAACTTACGATTTTATCGTTGATTTATCGGTTCCAAATCAATATATCATCAATATTTCGGTGATTTTTTCGATATTCCTCCCGTTCGATAATTGGTACTCAAAATCGTTTCGAGCTGTTCAATATCCGATATATAGGCGATAAAAATTGAAAAATTTCAATCCATGCTTGGGAGTATATCATGAAAAAACACCATTTGTACCGTACGTCAAAACGCGTCGTTGCAGTCTCACCGTTTCGGTAGGAAGTAGGATCACGTCAAAACGCATCGTTTTGTCCCGCACTCCTAAAAACGTTGCGTTTCATCTCTCCATTAGTCATTACCATCTTCCTCTCCTCCGCGGGCGCGAACATCTCTGAATTCACCTTCTGCGAGGTAGTAGCATTCCTTGAAATTATTTATTGATCGTTTAATCTCACATTAGACCTGTAGTTCTTGATAATTTCAAATTGACCCATAAATTTCCTTTTATTTGATATATATATATATATATATATATATATTTTTTTTTTTTTATTTGTTGAAATGCTAATTTGCAGTAGGGTTTCAGAGATTACTGCAAATTACTCAGAAGTATATTTTGAAGCTTGAACTGCAAGATATTGATGAAATATAGTTGAAAATTGAAAGATGAACATAGTGCCCAAAGAGACAATTGAGGTCATTGCACAAAGTATAGGAATTTCAAATTTCTCGCCCGATGTTGCTCCGGCCCTTGCAACCGATGTTGAGTACCGGGTGCGCGAAATCATGCAGGTAGCCACACAATTTGTGCGCTTACTCTCAAATTTTTACTCAATTTGCAGTTGTTTGTGTCACCCAATTTGCATAAATGCAGGAATTAGCCCTAGCTTGGTTCAAATTTGGTTTGGTATCGTGGAGTAAGTGCATCAGCTGATGAATGTGAATAATTTTATCATGATGCAGGATTCTCTTTATTCAAACAGTCCCTTACCGCCTAATTTAGTATTCGTTTTAGGTGCAAGATGTTTGGAGTAATGTATTAAGACGAGGGGCATTTTGGTTTGTTCTTTTTGTTTTCCTTTTCCTTTTTTTTCCTCTGGTTTGGATGTTCATTATGAGGGAAAAGTTTGTTAGCAAACCGGTGGACGGCTAATTAGGTTCTCACAACCCCAAAAATCTATCCAACTTGCTAATCAAGAGTTAAGGAACAAATCTTTTGGCTCTAACTCGTATAGCTCCAACCCTTCCAAAGATTTCAGTTACTTCCTTTCATAAACACTGAAATAAGCATAAAGGGACCGTTTTTTATACTTTCTTATCCCTATGTGCAAATATTCTTTGTCAAATGGTTGAAGTGTTCTTTTAAAGGAAACAATAAGTTTTTGCATACCACAATTACAGGAGGCAATCAAATGCATGCGCCACTCAAAGAGAACTATCTTGACAGTAGACGATGTGGATAGTGCACTCAAGCTAAGAAATGTGGAGGTAAATCAACTATAAATTAGTTCTTTTTATGGATAAATTCTGATGTACGATTATTATGACAAGAGTGTCTTTCAGGCTTTAGTTTCGCTCTCTCCTTGTGTTCTTTCTTTGGAATCAAGTTAGTTATTTTGAGGAAGATTATAGATGTGTTTTTTTTGTACAAATGTAATTTTTTTCTACTACTAATGCTGAATGAATACAATTAGTTTCCTTGAAAAGATTCTCTTGGCAGGTTTTATATGCACACACTTGTGCTTCTTATCTAATGTTGTTGTTCACTTGTTTGTGCATATGCATCTGCAAGTGTCATGGAATTGTTTTATTAAGTGTATGTTTGAGTGCATTTCTTTTTTTATTTTTTATTTTTTAAAATAGGAAGTCTTATACAAAAAGTAGATACATGTCTTATGTATTTTGAAAGCACTTTTTAAATTTTTTAAATTTAAGGAAGTGGAAAATTTTTGCTTTTAATTGTTAAAATTTTGAAAAGAGTGTTTAAGAGCATAAGGTAAATTTCTGCTTTTTGTATAACAGTTTTTATATTTTTTTATGGGAATTTCTACTTTTAAAAATAAAAAACAGGAAGTATATCCAAACACCACATAAGTTTTATGTAGTTCATTTTTAATTTACCTTCAGAATTTCTGCCTACTTATGTATGTGTGCTCTTAATGTTTCAGCCGCTTTATGGCTTCACCTCTGGAGGTCCTAGGCAGTTTAAAAAAGCTGCTGGACATAAAGATTTGTTCTATGTTGATGACAAGGATGTGGAATTTAAAGACGTAAGAAACTACTGATGATGTAAAATTGCCTTTAACTGTATTTGCTGAGTTACTTCCTGATGTTCCCATATATTGGCTGGTGCATGCAGTTGATTGAAGCACCCTTACCAAAAACACCTCTAGATACTGGAGTTATCACTCACTGGCTAGCTATTGAAGGAGTGCAACCTGCAATTCCTGAAAATGCTCCAATTGAAGGTCTTTCTCTAAACTTAGATGCAGTATGATGATTGGAAAGAGGGCCTTACTGTTTTAATTTTGGTTTTGATTGTAGAACTCCTTGTTCCTATCATATTGGTGCCTGCATATGCTGAACTTAGATAATTCAGATGCTCTATTAAAACCTTTCTAAATCCTCCACAATCTGCTCTGCTTGTTTATTTTGTTAATCCTAATTGGGAAGTGTTCTAGTCAACCGTGTCTCTTTCTGATTGCCACATGGATTGGCACTTTAATCTAATTTCCATATCAAAATTATCATGACTTGGTTTTAATTAATCTAGGCTAATCACCTTTGATTTGAAGATTCATTTTCCTATTACCGATCTATTAAATCGTTTTTATATTTTTATTGTAGCACTTGCTGTGCCTTCTGACAACAAAAAATCTGAATACAAAGAGGATGGGCTTCCTGTGGACACCAAATTACCTGTTAAGCATGTACTTTCAAGGGAGCTTCAGGTATAGTTTACATGATGATATGTAAATGATTTTAGTTTTCATGGAACATTTCATGCCAAATACATTACGTTGTTGCCTTTGCAGCTTTACTTTGACAAAATCAAAGAGCTTACCCTGAGTAGATCTGATTCTATCCTATTTAAAGAAGCATTAGTGAGCTTGGCAACAGACTCAGGAATTCATCCTTTAGTTCCTTATTTTACATATTTCATTGCTGATGAGGTAAGTCTTGAGGGCATATCTTGGATTTTGAGAACTGCTGAAATATTTTGGGGTTAAATAACTTTTTATTGCTCATACTGACCTTAATTTTTTTTTTTCCCCATAATTTCAGGTCACACGGAATTTGAATGATTTCTCTATCCTGTTTGCTTTGATGCGTGTTGCCCGTAGCCTTCTCCAAAACCAGCAAATACACATAGAACCTTATGTAAGTTCAGTTTATTTGATTGGGTATAAATGTGTACATTAATTGTCGGGCCACTGTTTATTTGCCTGTACCATACTACTGTCTCCTTGTGCAAACAAAAGCATGTACAAAAAAAATCAAAAGGGATCTATTTGGATATGTGAAAGCTCAATGTTATAATGCTGCATTGTTGGAACCTCTTGGGCTCTAATGCCTCCGAGTTTCTTGGTGCTGGCAGTGTAACTTAATGCTACTGGCTTTTGAGAAGGCCTACATTGATTTACTTTTATGTCATGATACTTTTTTCTATCTAATGGGGTGTTTATTTCTTCAGCTACACCAATTGATGCCATCTATTATTACTTGCCTTGTTGCAAAAAGGTTGGGGAGTAGATTCTCTGACAACCACTGGGAGCTTAGAAGCTTCACAGCTAACCTGGTTGCTTCAATATGCAAGAGGTGGGGATCTCCTTTCTGTTTTATTTAATGCACAGATGATATCGTAATCATCCCAACTGAATGAAATCTTTCCTGTTGAAGTAAGTGGAAAATCAAATTGACTAGAATTCTCAATCAAGTCAAATCATTGTTTTGTCTAGACAATGTTTTGCTCTTTGGTATTTATGATATCCATCTTGAGAGTTTAGATTTTGCTTATGGAATACCTAGAGGGAGGGTGAACAGATAGTTCTTACTTTTTAGCCCAAATTTTTATTTTTAAAATTTCTCTTTTTAAAATTTCCCTTAAAAAAAATTAGAGTTGAAGTAGAGAAATTTAATGGCATAAGGAGATAAAAGTTTACATGGAAAATTACCCACAAAGCCTCCCAGAGACTTTGTAGATGTAAAAACCACGGGGTTAAAAACCGTAGAACACAAATCCACTATCAAAAGAAAAGTACATAGATTTACCTGGCAGATGTTATCCATAAGATTTACTCCCCAGTACCTACACTTGTCTTCACGTCCATGACACAGCACCACACATGGTCCTAGTGGACTACCTCAACACTTGAGAGGGCGCAAATCCTCTCATGAACCTAAGAATGAAAATCACACAAATTTGAGAGTATTGGGATGTTGGAAAGGCTAATAATATTCTTTTGAATTTTGCATCAACATTCAAAAAGAATTTTAGGCATAGTATTGATAGAGATGAAGCCCTAGTGGACAAGATCCTAAAGTTTTCAAAGACCAATTTTTAGAAGACGAAAAGAATTAAAACATATCACAATTCTGAATTAGGAAAAATTTACTTTGAATGCTTAAGCGCTAGGTTTGAGTGCTTGAGAACTTGACTGGTTTTTTAATTAATTAATTAAAAAACCATTTTAGCTCAATTAAAATCTAAAGTCCACTTTATGCCTATTTTAATCAAATTGGCCTTTCGCGAATATTTCTATACTTGTGGCATTGGGGTTGATCATGCAGCAACCTTGAGTCTTCAATGGAGAGTAAGAAATAGTATCCTAGAAAAGTCTTAAGGCTTAAGGTAGGGTAAATAGAACAAAATTGTCAACTTAAACTAAGCAACCTGATGCACTAACACATTTGACAACTAAAAGGCTATCTAGACGGCCTATTAAGAAAAAGTAAAGCATCTAGATGGATACTAGCATTTTAATGTTGCGTTGCCTCCAAATTAATGGCAGATAATGACCTTAGAAAAAAATTGTTTACATCTCGTGAAATTTTATTAAAAAAAAAATCTTTGCAAGC
The DNA here is from genome assembly GCF_004353265.1 of Vitis riparia. NCBI lineage: Eukaryota > Viridiplantae > Streptophyta > Magnoliopsida > Vitales > Vitaceae > Vitis > Vitis riparia. Next base: position 7,860,625 of record NC_048449.1, read on the forward strand.
AATAATATGTGGAAAATTAGATAAATATGTTGTTAAACTAGTATTAAAAATTTTCAGTATGGTGTGCTTTAAAGCTTCTGATTAAAAAGCTTTACTTTCTGAGTTATTTGCCTTTTTTTTTTTACTTACATAATCCCCTTTCTCATTTGATTTTTTTTTTTTTTTTCCCTATGAACATGGGCTGCATGTGTACACCCACATCCACTTGCTATACACTAAATGGACGCTTTGATGGGCATAAAGAATAGCATGGATTATGTGCTAAATTTATTTGTCCTTATGTTATGCATGCACATAATTGGATCATAAGGGTTGCCTGTTTTGCCCTTGACTAAATTCAGATGCCCTGCACAAGCAGGTCACATGTACAGATTAAAAAGATACTGAATCTCCATTTTTTTCTTCTCATCTTACGGACACTACACAAATATCTTATCAACTAAACTTTTGCAGATACGGGCATGCTTATCATAACCTCCAGCCACGTGTGACAAGGACTCTGCTCCATGCTTTCTTGGACCCAACAAAAGCATTGCCTCAACATTATGGGGCAATTCAGGGGTTGGCAGCATTTGGACCCAGTGTGGTATCATCTGTTCTCTTGCTTATAGCATCAAAGGAGGAATGTTACAGCTGGATAAAGTGGCTGTTTTTTATTTTTAAAAAACTTCAGTTTTTGTATTAAAGATATTAAGGATAACTTCTAAAAGCCCATTTACTCACAAGAAGGATATTTCTAGCACTAAATTTCTGCTAGATCCAAGGAGAAATTAAAAAAAAAATGGAAATTGAAGTCCTTATGTCCCAAGAACTTTTATTTTCACTGCAGATGCTCTAGTTTTGAGCTTTCACGACAACCCCTACATTTTCCTCAAATTTAACCTCTTTGACATTTTTCCACAGCCACACTATAACTCTTATCACCCAAGTACCATTTAGCTTCCATTCACTGAGTTTGTATGCGACTTTTTTGTCATTCTTTTTTTTTTTTTTTAATTCATTCTTAGAATCTCTCTTTGTTAGTTTTTCCCAATTTATGATGATTTTTTTTTGGGTAGGTTCGCTTGCTTATACTGCCTAATCTTGAGCCATACTTGCGACTTCTTGAGCCAGAAATGCAGCTTGAGAAGCAAAAGAATGGGATGAAGAGACATGAAGCCTGGCGTGTATATGGAGCCTTACTGGTGAGTTTGTTTCTAAATCTCTAGTTGGTTTAATTTGAAAGGAAGCCACTGAGATGGTGCCCATCAGTGGAGCTAACATGTCCACATACCTCCCAGTGTGCTGCAGGTATATGCATGTATGATCAGCTGAAGACATTCCCCAATTTGCTGTCTCCACCAACACGGGTCATCTTGAAGAGCAATAAAAAAATCTTGCCTACAAAACCAAGTATGACTTTTTGTTACTTGCTTAATTGGGATCTGCATCCATAACTACATGCATGGCACTTAGTTTATAAGTGAATGAACTGTATTTAGAAGAAGCTTTGAGGAATGACTTCTAGCTGCCAGCATAACAGTTTCTAGTGTCAGGTTCAAATACTGTATAAAAGGCTTAAAAAAATGCATAAAAAAGAGGGAAAAAAGAAGCGTGTGCCTAGATGGGGGGAAATGTTTTTTTTTGTCTGGTGGTTGTGGTGTGTGGTTTGATGATGTTAGGCCAACTCTTAGGGTGTCATTGGAGGCAACTTCAATGGAGAATAATTTATGATAACAGTTGTTTGTAGTAGTTTCACATGTTTTAATAGGCCAACATTTCACCCAAGAACCCAATGGTGATACATGCCCAATAAGCAATTGTTTCACTAGATACTGTTATTTAAATCTAATTTCTTTCTTCTCATGGGTTGCTCCAATTCTTTAGAAATCAATCCAGGCAAACGCAAAGCAAGCACAGATAACTTAATGCAACAGCCACCGCTCAAGAAATTAGCAACAGATGGCTCAATGGGCGTTATGCCAATTAACTCCCTGTCAGTTGACAAGCAAGGGTTAACAGGAGGATTTTCTAATTCAACTGCTGTAGGAAGTTCTGATGTTGGTCTGTCATCAATGTCCCAGCAGTTAGCTAGTGAGAACATATCAGGAGGCAGAAGAGAGGTCGGTACTCGAGCTCTAAAAGCATCAGCTGTTCTTGCTCAGGCTTGGAAGGATGTCAATGCTGGGCAATTGTCGGCGTCATTGTTTGAATATTTTGGTGAAAGCATGTTTTGCTTCACTCCCTCACCTGAGTCGTCCTTGTTCTTGTAATTAATTGAGAATCAATATCAATAGAGTTGTTTTGACAGGTCTTTAGTTTAAAATGGGAAGTTGTGCACTAGCATATCATCTTTACTAGAATATATTTACATTTGTCTCAAAAAATCAATCTTTGCTTTATGAATTTTATAAAGATTGGTACTAGATAATCTATTGTTAATATTTGAGGTTCCACTATGTGCAGCAAGTCCATCGATTTTCTTCTGTTTGGGAATAATAGATAAGCAACCAGTCATGAATACTACAAAAGACAAATAAGAGAAGCAAATGCTACAAACCACAAAGGAAATGGCATCTAATGCAGATGAGCATCAAGATCATTACACGATCACATGGTACTTGAGAAAAAGGGGGAAAAGGTTAAAAGAAGAGCTTTCTAGAAGGCAACCGAGATGGAACAGGGGGAGGTGAGTTAGAGGATTTGAGGGGGATGGGTAGTCCTTTGTTTTCTTGACCCTCTGCTACTCTGTCCACTAGCTTTGCTGCCTTGGGGTCTGTCAGAAGTATCTTCTGGAAAGACTGGGAGAACCCTGTTGCAATTATAGTCACATGAATCTCCCCATTGTAGCGGTCGTCCACAACAGCTCCAAATATTATGTTAGCTGAAGGATCGGCCAGACTTGTAACAACCTGAATCATGGATAAGCAAATATTAGCATAAGAAAATGCAAGAAAACACAACCCCACAAAAGGACAATTTCAAATGATAGGTGCCAAAAAAAGCCACTATCAAATGGATGTTAAATAATGCAACAAAAACTTTTAGTGTCATGCCTCGAAGAAGGAAATAGTTTGTGCAGGAAAAAATGAAACAAAGAGGGCAAGTCTTTGAAAACAAAGTCAAACAGTCCCTCTCAGCTCCTAAAAGGTGAAACCCTGATTTTGCATTGCCTTGTATGAATACTCTGTTTATGGGCTAGGTTAAATGTCTGATTTTATGCAAAATGTACTTGTTCCATAACTTGTTCTACCAGCAAATTTAAGAGGGAAGGGAACTGAAACAAAAATTCCATGATATTCAAACTACCTGAGACACTCTATTAACTTCTTGCAAGGTTATGTCCTTTCCCCCAGTAATATTGTAGACAACACCTGTAGCAGATTGGATAGAGGATCCAATTAGAGGAGCCAAAGTTGCCTGTTCGGCTGCTTCTTCTGCACGGTTTTTGCTGGAAGAAACCCCCACTCCAAGCATTGCAGTTCCAGAGTCCTTCATGACTGCCTTTACATCTGCAAAATCAACATTTACCAGCCCGGGTATCTGCAAAACAAGGACACGCTATTTTAAATTATATAGGATCAACAGCAAAGATAAACTTCAGTATTGGAAATTAATCAGGAAAATATCATAATGAATCAGCCTACATAATGTCAACTGTGGATTAAATGTGAGTGGCTGCAGGATCCTGTGGGTACATCATGCTCATGACCTGCACCAGTCTTATGTTTTATTCATATCCAAACAAGAGCAAGGGCCTATATCCACTATGGCCCTTGTAAAATGGTTGGGAAGCTAATTAGCTTTCAGCAAAAAATTAAAGAGGTTGAAACAGATTATAAAGTTAGTGAAAAGCAAAGAATGTTAAAACTGAAGGAAATGAGATTTCCAAAAATATTGGAGTAATTTTGGATTTTTTTGTGCATAATTTTGGGAAGAATTTCACATGATACATATGGTAGTATGCCAAAATACTATTAGATAATTGGCTTGTTCAACATATGGTTGAAACTATCTAACAGGTGATATGTTAGGGTACGAGCTGATAATGCAAACCAAGTTCCCCAAGGACAAATGTAGCCCTATACAAATCACTCACTGTAATTATGTCTGAAATCCCTTGCACCCCTTGGCGCAAAACATCATCAGCAAGCAGGAAAGCATCCTGAAGAGGTGTCTGTTCATCGGCAATATCCAGCAGGCGATCATTGGGAATTACTATTAGTGTATCAACATTCTTTTGCAACTTTTCAATAGCCTCCAATGCCTAAAACAAAAGCAAATACAACACATGACTGTTTGGAACTCAATATAGTATGACATATTTGATACAGCTGCAAAATCATAAACTTGAAACTTGGAATTAGAGGACATAAAGCTGATAAACAGAGCATCATCATTTTAAAAAAGTGCATGGCAGATCTTCAGGCAGACTTGAGATAAAAGATCCAAATAGAGGGAAGAAATCATTGGCAAAGGGATAACTATGATTGAATAGTCTCTCATTGTACAACTAACTTGGGTTAAGTATTATTAATTTTTCACTCACTTCAGGTCTACCTATTGGTAATGGTTAGATAAAAAAATAGCAGTCATACAACTGAGACAGAGTTGCCTATATTTTGCATATGTTTCATCTCAGCCAATTGTATCTAACAGGGGAAAAAAACAGATGATTATGCAGAAATGAAAGAACATGAGTTCAAAAGAACAACCAAAAAAAAGGGGGAAAAGGCATAATAGGTTTCAGGGGCAAAGATCAAAGGTATGTTGAATTTCCCATTCTAACAATTTCAAGTTTCAAAATCTTGAAAATATCTGAAGGGGATGCGATGGTCACTTTTATTTCTAAACTAGGAAATCATACCACCACTACCTATGGTTAGATAAAAAATAGCAGTCACACAACTGAGACAGGGTTGTCTACATTTTGCAATTCTTTCATCTTGGCCAATTCTATCTAACAGGGGAAAAACAGATGATTATGCAGAAACGAAAGAACATGAATTCAAAAGAACAACAAGTTTCAAAATCTCGAAAATATCTGAAGGGGATGATGTGATGGTCACTTTTATTTCTAAGCTAGGAAATCATACCACCACTACCTATGTAAATAACCACCAAATTGAAAATGATATCACCACCTTGTGGGTTACTAGAAGCTATGCACAATGCCATCCCCACCACTCCACTGTTTTCACCCCCACCACCATGACACTGCCAGTGGAACTAGTTACTCCACCAGCTGCATCAATGCCACTTTCACTGTCAATTGCTCCACTATAAATGCTTCTACAATCACCATCTTTCCAATCCTACTGATAGTATACACCCTGATAAGTCTTTTGTTTTTTGGCTGGTATCAGGCACTTTCAGAAAGGTGCCTTAATTTTCCATAGATTTTGTTTCTTTCAGTAAAAACAGAAAAAGAATATCATAATCTACTTTTGAAACATATCATAAACCTGGCTAATAGGCATGGCCATGGAGTCCAATACTTGCATGGGACTGCCTAACCAAGACAAACAGAACATTTTGTTCTTGATTTTATCCCAATAAGTATTTGTTAGATATGCCTATCATTTGGAAGTTAATTGTTACATATAAAGTAAGACCAGACAAACAACAAAATCATTTTCCTTTGATTTCAAATAAAGACCAAAATGGCACCTGCCTGCAGTGATCTTTTACGTCCTTCAAAGCTGAAAGGGTAGGTGACCACCCCAACAGTCAAATAACCCGCTTCCTTAGATATTTGGGCAACAACTGGGGCAGCCCCAGAACCTGTGCCCCCACCCATACCTGCTGTTATAAACACAAGATCTGAACCCTTGAGAGAATTTGCAATGGCTTCCTTTGATTCCTCAGCAGCCTGTTCCCCCAAAAGTGGATTCCCACCCGTACCTGCATCTCTATTAAGTGGTTTGAGTCAAAGGATACAATACAACCACAAGGTCCTCAACACATAAGAAAACAAAAGCAGCTATACCACCCATATGAAAGTTTGGGAATTGTTATACTAGCTGACCCAGGTACAATAATCTAGTGCTATAAGAGTTGTGCTCCCTCAAATATACAAATCTATATTCTAATACTTTAAATGGATAACATCTAAGGTCATAGTGAGAGTGCCAGACCTAGTCCACGAGTCAAAAGTTCTCCAATTTGGAGAGGGTTCGAAGCCGCAGAGTGTAATAGAGCTTGAGAATCTGTATTTATTGCATAGAAATCAACACCCTGAATATCAAACGGCAAGCAACATTAACATTAGTAATCTGTAGAAGCTAAGAAGGGAATAATTTCACAAACAAGCATACAGAAAAAACACCAGAGCCTAACTCCAATCAAAGAACGAACAAAAAAACTTAAATCCTTCGTTGGCACCCTAAACACATTAGACATAATCTCCCAAAGAGTTGGAAATAACAAAGTGGCTTGCAGTAAAAACATCAATTTCTAGAAAGGGGGTTTCACTCACAATCTAACAAGAAAATGAAACGCAAACAATTGACAATTTTTTTTCATTATAACGGGCACGGAATAACAGACGCAATCACCAAATATGGACAGAATATGATTCAAAATTTCAGTTGAAACCATGAAAATGGAAGCAAATTTCACCTGTAATCCGCTTCCAATCATCCGATTAACGGCATTGTTGCCCCCACCACCGACACCCACAACCTTAATCTTAGCCGATTCCATGGGCGCAAACGAACAGCACACACCAAAACGGCGTCGTTTCCAAAGACTCCCCCGCGTATTTTTAGAGGAAAGGCACTTCCCAGGAGCAGCTGAAGAGAGTGCCTTGTGGGAGAACCCAGTAGAAATGGAGGAAGAGGAGGATGAGATGAACTCATTGGGGTTTGTGAGCTGGAGAGTGGCCATTGAAAAAACCGGGCTCCAAATATCCGATGCCCCCTCTTTTCTTAGAGCGAGAGCGAGAGGGGGAGAGAGAGGTTTTAGGGTTTAAGAAATAAAGGTGGTTGGGAGAAACGCAAAAGATTGGGTGGACCCTTGTGCACCTTCATTCCTTCAAAACGAACCTTAGATTCCAATCTTGAGCTACCTTTTGTTCTTATTTTACTTTTTATCTCCAAAATGAATGTATATATATTTGAAAACTCAAGATAGAATGAAGAGAGAAATTGGAAACTTTGCTAAAAGGAAATAATAAAATATTAATGAAAGGAAAAAAATCCAATATTCTTAACAGGATAAGATTATTATCTCGTTAAAATCTTATCGATTATAAAATTAAAAAAAAAAACAATTAACATATGTTAACTTTCTTATTTATATATTTATTTTACGATACTATAACACTATTTTTATGTAACATTCAATTGGAGGATGATCCTCATAATTCTCGAATATAATAGACATTATATCTCAATTTGATATATTTATGACTTGTTTGATGAATTACAAACATTTATTATCTACTTTAGTGATTGTTATGATACCGTAATATTGTCATATGCGGAAAAAAGTAGTATTTTATTTGAGATCGTGAGGATTTAAAAAATAACTAACTATTTTTTAATATAATAATCGTTATTTTCATACCCCCTCTTCCCCCGCTGCCAAAAAAAGAACAAAAAAAACTAGAAAAAGATAAGTATAGTGTGTGGTCTCTTGAATGTTATCATTGATATGTTAAGTTGCTTGAGTTAAAATAATTAATTATTTGCTAAAACAAAATAAAACTCTAATTTAAATAAATAAAAACAAAAGTTGGAATGTAAAGTATTATTTATCAAATGAAAAAGCAACCCAATGGTTATCATTGGCCTGCATTTGCTGGAAGACCAAATGGCCTTTCGGGTTGATACAAAAACCTGCCAGTTCGTATGGAAAACTTCAAAAGATTTCACATTCATAAATATAAATTGCGTATGCTGTAGGAGTTTAATAAAACTTAACACGAATTTTACCCAAATTATCCTATTTAATATTTCCATCGATTAATTTAATTATAACTTAATTTATATTTAACTCATTTTGATTATTAAATATGAGAACCTAATTACTAAATAAATTAAATAAGTTACGCAACGTGTTATATATTTAATAATTAAGTGACATCTAAGTTTATGTTTTCGACACGGTAATTATTTTTGTCAGGTTTGGATTGACCTATGTAATAGGATACCTAGGCTTTGATACAAACACAATCATCACCCACCAATGCAAATTGTACTTAAATTGATTTAAATCGATTTACCTAACACCCTCGTAGTGTTTGTTTTTGCATCCCCAACCCCCCATTTACAGAGCCAACATAAATCAATATCAAACAAGAACATGTTCAAAACTGTCAGTCAGCGGATGCCATTGAAGTACTCTATTTTCCATCGGGTCTGAGAATGACCAATGTACCTTTTTGAAATTGAATAAGGGTTAGATTTATCATTCTCATTGCAAGTAAAAATCAAGCACAATTTGAAATCAATTCGAAGCCCTATGCTTCAATTATAATTACATACAAATCCAACATGATAAGGTACTACTGATTGATCCATGAGACCTGCAATGAGATATTCAGCAGAGAGCAATCAACAATCCATAACATTGGTTTACCAAGAGGGTTGCATTGGCTCTTTCACAAAGCATTTCACTCCCCTTCACTAAGAATTGGGACTATGAGCGGATTCATCTGCGCAAGATAAACGATTGCCCACCTAACAATGCAAAAGCAGAATACGGTAACTACAATGGTAAGAATGCAGGAAAGCAAGAACATCAACACAACAACATTGTTCATCATTTCTGATTTAGTTTCAGAAAACTATCCAGTCCCAGAAATAGGGCACCTAGAAACCCCTCAGAGAGACAACAATGAAATGCTTTAAGGCTGAAACTGACAAATATAATTAAATATCCATTAGCAGGTGATTTAAACTTTATCTTTAACATCAACTTCCATAATCCAGAGTCCAATTATTACTGAGAAAGAAAAATAAACATCAATCAAACATGAACTTACATCATCCAACAACAAACAGTCGCTGTAATAACCAATGTTAGGTGCAATCTGCATCACAAAATACAAGTCAGCTGTTTTGGAAACAATAAGAAGATGAATGTTTTTACAGATGATGACTGAACTGTTTAAGGAAGAACTAGCATGACCAGAAATGCATGCAGGTTTTTCTGTATATTACAAAGAAAATCCACGGGTGAATGGCTGTAGAACTAGCATCATATAAATTATAGTTTTAGCTTATTTTATTTGTATAACTATGTTTCTTTCTCAAAGAAAAGGTCATAAATCTATAAGATTTCTACTTCTATAATTTATCAAAAAAAGAAAAAAAAAAAAAGGTTTCTACTTCAATAAGTTCACAGATGTCACATCATTAAAATTATCACAACCATTGGAGACTTAAAGATCAACTGCTAGCTAGCCAATCTGCTCAAATCTAAGGCTATTGGACTTGCCTTCATCCTTTCTGTCTTTTCACCTACAAAGCTATATCCCTCATACTTAAGCAGTCTGGATTTATGTTGTACATGAACAAGCCATCCCAATCCCATTATCTATCCTGAAAAAAATGACATTCTTGTCTTTTACAAGAGGCAAATCAAGTAGCCCCGGTTTCCAGGACCAAGGAAAACAATTGATACATGATTCCTCTCCAAGGATAGTGTATCAGGTAAGCCTGAAAACCAAACAATATGTTCATGAGCAGGGGACCTGCCAGTTGAGCCGCCTGTAGAGTCAAAATCAAACCATCCTAATCTACTGCAATTTCTCACTTCTCATTAGTGTATACATTTCTTAATCCACAATTTTCTTTACAATCATTCATCTTGGCAACTTCGGTTCAACAATGTTTCATTCATTTCTGGACTCCCTAACATTCTTATGAGAATCAAAGAGCATATTTTACATTATTCAATGAGAACAAGGAAATTCAAGTATCACAGGCAGCTATATATATGGCGAGAAAGCATACAAATTTGCAGAAGGCCCTTTGTTGCAGCAGATTCTGGCACAAAAAGATGCGATGATTCCAGTAACAATGAAAATTAGGGTTGTTACAAAGAACCCCATCTCGATCCGATCCCACCAACCGGGGATCACGGAATCCTAGTTTGAACTCGATTTCAGGTCCAAAAAACCCTAAATTCAAATGCAAATGCAAAATTACACGGAAAATCCTTAAAATTCTACTCTCGTCACAAACTGATTGAATCTTAAAACAACAGAAATCGCAATAATAAAATTTCACATTATTTTCTTTCCCTAGATTTTACGGAGGGTGAGAGAGAAGTGGAACCTCAAACTCCGGCGATCTGCCAAGCTCTCTCCGGCGTCGTTTTGGGGTCTCTCCGTATCTTACTATATTCATCCCATCTGTAGTACGACATGGGCTGAATGGAATCTCAAATAGGCCCAATACTAATTGGATTGGTCTTGAATTTATCTGATAGGGAAACAAACCGTCCCAATCCACCAAAAATTTTTGGGCCAAAGGTTAACCCCGCCTATGCGCCAGTCCTAGTTCGGTCCAACTCGTTTAGATATGCAGTCTCTAGTTTAATTTTGGTGGGCTTGGGAACAGAGTTGGGCTTAGGTTTGGGGTGGCTTTACCATATGCCATGTTTTTTTTTTTTCACGTTAGCAAGACCTTATTTGGATTGATTTTTAGGGTGTTTGGTAAAACTTAATACTTAATAACTTAAGTTGATTTTAAGTTAAAATTGACTTCAAACTTATTACTTAATTCTTACTTTTAAGTATTAAGGTTATTTGATAAAATTAACTTAAAACTTATTCTAAATTATTAAATTGACATATTTATCCTCGTAAATTATAACTAAAACAAAGGAGGTCGAGTAACAATAAAGGTTGAAGAGTAGCAAAAGAGAGAGTGGAGATAACTATGATAAATGGGGTAAAAAGATAAAATGAAAATGTGGATTTAATAATAAATTAATTATTTTTACTCATTACTTAAAATTGTTTTTTTTTATTTACTTTAAGTCATATCATTAAGTTATTTTACCAAACACACTTAATTTATTTAATAACTTAAATTAAGTTATTAAGTCACTTTAAATTATTTAGTTGGTTTACCAAACACTCACTTAGGTGATGTTTGTTTTTTGGCTTAATAGAAAAAGTCAAAATATTTGGCTTTTTCTATTCAGCTAAAAGTAACATATTGACATCATCCAACATAACTAAATTAAACCTATTGATAACAAGTTCATTTTAGCTATATTAGATGATGTCAACAAGTTACTTTTAGCTTAATAGAAAAAGTCAAATATTTTGGTTTTTTCTATTCAGCCAAAAAACAAACACCACCTTAGTTTAATAAGAGGTTAACTAATTTTGTTCAAAATATTAACTTTACAAAGAATTTAACATGAAAATTAAAAAAAATATAATTTTTTGTTTAGATGAATATGTTATCCAAATGATTGAAAATGTATGGATAATAAGTGTGTATAATAAATATACAAATAAGTGAAGTAAGTAGAAAATTGGAACTCACAAATAAGATTGATTGAGACTAGAGTTTGACTTTATGTCCTTAAAGACAAATTTGTTCTATTTAGGTGCTTACGATTTTTTGACAATCGTCTTATAGGATATAACAATCATTTTCTTGTGATAGTAGCACTTCAAATCACAAGAAACAATGAATCACTTCATAATTTGTATTATTTTGTATACCAAATATTTGATAGAAAAGAAAAATGTCGAAACTTGAAACCAAAGAAGACTTGAAAGACAAAAAAATGTGAAAGAGTGAAGAGAAGATGAATGAAAATGTCATGGGTCCTTGTTTATGGATTTGATGATGACTTTTAGAGGAGACATGTCTTTAAAATACTAGACACATCTTTAGAAGGTTTATGTCATAAGACACCAAATACATTATTCGAAAGAGATTGTGTCTTTTAAATACAATACATCCTTTTAAAACCAGTTGTGTCTATAAGAAACAACAATCTTCTCAAGAAAAAAATAAATTGAATTTCCATTCATCTATATAAATTCCAACAAAAAAATTACATTTTTCAAAATAGACAAGAAAACAACATATAATTTCCTCCACAAATCTTAACCTCGATCAAAAAATTGTTTTCAAGAGTAGTGTTATTATTATTATTATTTTTAAAGTAATGTTGACAATTTGATTTTCAAATAAGGCACCCACCATATATGATTATCTTTGAATTCTGAGTTTGTATATTCTAGAAGGATATTTTGTTGTTTTTTGGGATCACCAAATACGAGAAAAATCAAAATAAAAAGGGAAAGAATAAGGTCATTTGTTTAGATTTCAAAGAAAACAAAAATTGGGTCCTAAAATATGTTTAGACAATTTTTTTCCATTTTCATTTTCTAGAAATCTAAATTTAGAAAATCCAACAAATGAAAACATCAATTTGATTTTATTAAGAAAAGTGTATATATATATACACACATATTTGGTTTATTTTTTGGATTAAAAATTATTTATAAGTTGATATATTTTTATATTATAAACTAATTCATTTTAATTGACTTGCTTTGAGATAACATTTTTAAATAATAATGCAACTTTTTTTTTAAATGTATAAGATTACAAGATTTGTAAATACATCTTACAGTTGAGTACAAAATTATTAAGCCTAGTCATTTTCTCAAGTATAAAAAATATGGGAATTTGGTTGAAGTGCACATAAACTCAAGTTCTTGAAACCTTCTCAATGAGCCCTTCAAGATTTAAGTAGTTGAAGCATGGTAATTAAGAAATGACTTATTTGATTAATTAAAATTGATATTGAAAATGCAAATTTGAAAAAATGATGTTCATCTTTTCAAAATATGGAATGTGAACTCTTTTGGAGAAAATTACAATTTAACAAATTTTTAATCATCAATCTTTTTTTTTTTTTTTTTTGATAAAAAGTTTAAGAAGAAAAATATCAAAACAAGATTGTATGTGTAATTTTTTTAGTACGTAAAAGTTATTTTTTTCAAATATGAGGATTATTTCGTCTGTTTTGGTGAAATACTTTTCAAGAAATTTTTTAGGGAACTTTTAATACTAAAAATAAAATAAAAAATCTTTATGAAAGGGCTTTGTGTCAATTGTTTTTTTTTTATTTAAAAAATATTATTAAAAAAAATATCTTGATAAATAATATTTTATAAATATTATAAAAATACGATACTTCTAAAACTATCTTTACAAAAAAGGATTTATTGATAATAGATATTGTAAGCTAATTTTGGGTTAAAATTCTCATCGTGTTCTCTTAACTCAATTAATTCAAATCCTCCCTCGAGCTTTTGTTATTTCCAAAGTGTTTCTAAAATGGGTTGATTTAGTTTAGGTTTTATTAATTTATACTCTCATATTTTTTATCTTTGGAATACAACCCGAATTTCTTCTTATGTAGATTAAAAAAAAAAGGTTGAGACCAAACTTTTATGAGCTTTAAATATGTTTTAGAAGAAGAAAGTGAGTACCTAAAGTTTGAAAGCACTAGGTAAGTAGTTTGGGAGACGATTGATAGCTTGGACTAGATAAATCCTAATATTTAGTTAATTTTCTTCATGATGAATAGTTTTGATCGCGTGTAGCTCATGGTTTTTTTTATCTATTTGGAAGTTTTCCACGTTAAATCTTGGTGTTATAGTCTTTTTTCTTTTATCTCATACTTTCATTTGTTTTTCTCACCTTTTGTGAAATTTTCATTAATTTAATATGTTGGTTGATTTAGGAAATGAGTTGAAATTGATTCATTTAATCTTTGAAATACTATGAAATATTTTTTAACATGTATTTTATGTTAATGGAAGTGAGAGAATGCATTTTGAATATTTGAAATGCCTTGTATATCTTGGGCAGAGAGTGTTTACTCATTTTCATGATGAAAGTTTAAAAATCTAGATTAGGGAACACTTGGACAAGGTGAATAAGTGTTAGAATTTTTTTTAGCCCTAAGTTAATTATTTTTAATTTTCTAACTTTCTTCTTTGCTGTTGGAAATAGAAAAAAGAACATCAATGCAAAAGATAATTTTTTTTTTACCATGGAATAATCACCTACATAATCTTCTAAAAACTATGTAGATGTAAAAATTACAGGATCAAGATGCCTCTAATAATAAATCCACTATTTGAAAAAACACAGCACAATTTTACCTAAACAATGCTATCTTTGAGTCTTAGTCCCTTGTTCTTATATTGAACTTTACGTTTGCGAACATCATGAGTGCTCTTAGTGGATTTTACTTTAACGCTTGAAAGGATGCATTTATCATTCTTAATCCAACGAATGCAAAAATAAATGTTTCAAGAATTTCAGGACACAAAGGCTGATTGGGTTTTTCAATTTTGAATAAAGAAATAAAAACCCTTTTTAGCATGATATTTATAGGATACAAATATTGAGTTGATTGAAACTAGAAATTTTAAAATAAAATCAATTAAACCATGGAAATAAATATAATTATGGAATTGGGCGCCCTTAGGAGTGCTCCAAACAACACTTGAGCGCTCTCCACAATGCTTAAACACCCCTTTTTAAAAAACAATTTTAAAACAAATTTTCACTCAAATTAAAAACTTTCCATCCACATCATGCCTAAATAAATCCAATTAACATTTTATGGATCTTTTTAGACTTAATTTATCATTTTGGTTGATCACACAATGATCTTGAGTTTTCAACAAAAAGTAAGACATAATTTAAAGAAGTTCTAAGTGAGAATGAATGGAATAAAATTACTAATATAAAAATACATAATCTATTGTACAAATTACATTGATTATCTTATTGGGAGAACATTCATACATCTATTATTGCTTGTTGGTAGGACCGAAAAAATATCAAATCAACCTAAATATCATAGAAGTAGTTAATATTTATAAAATACTATCTTCAATTAATGGACATCTATTCAGCATCTCTAAGCGCTATCCTTGATTAAGATTCATATATAGGTATCATCATTTTCAATTTTTTTTATATATATTTTTTCGTATTTTATTTCAAAAATGTAAAATCATCTTTTTAAAATGAGATTTTAGTATAAACAAAACTTATGAATTTGTTTAAAAACATACGTAATTGTGAAAAAAGAAACTTGTATGGATGAGAGCAAGTTTATATTATCAAATAAAATACATAACATTGATTCCATCATTTCCATGGATTGAAGCTACAAAATACAAAAGGCATTTAGTGCGTTCACATGTGAATGTCAAGAACAAAGAGGAAAGCAAACAAAAGAGTAGTCATGAACGGTGGGCTCTCTGTAAAGTAACTCCCAGACCTAACACATTATACGTAAGACATGACGTCCATTCTTAATATATAATCCATTCTCTTTACCATCTCAAGCTGTGCAGGTTAATTTCATACTGCTTTACATCTTTCTTATTGACTTATTGTACACATTCTACCAACTAGTTAATGCGGTAGTCACTTATTGTACACAAGGAAGTGGGACGGGAGAGTGATGACGCAGGAGGGGACGTAACCATTCTACTGAGAAATTGGAATCAACCGGAGCAGTCGAGTGTCAGCTTTAAATTCGAAGCTTGTCCTATACATGTCCTGTGGGACACCCCAATCTTCCTCTCTGTGATTCAGTGACGTGAGGAGGGACGTATGCAGAAACCGTTAAAAACCTAAATATTATTACATCATTGTAATTAAGTAGGAACGTGGGATATTCATGTTGGGTAAAGTCGGTTCAATTTAGAATGAAGATTTTAGAGGAATGGTGTCGTTAGAGATACCATATAGACTATAGAGAACCTCAAAACCACGATCCTGAAATTCTTCTCTCTTCTCCTGGTCATAGCTTCCACCCCCTCATCATGGGTCTGCACTCCACATTTAGGATTTTATGCCAAAATTTTGAGTTAATATGCAATCTTATCCAAAGTTATGTCCTGCCGACATTTTGGAGTATGTGGGGAACTGACAGATGTTAATCTATAGGCCTGAAATCGTAAATCTTTAGCTTTACGTTAACAAGAAGTAACTTGATGAACATAACCCAAATCCCTGATATATATGTTCCTTGAGACAGTGACGGATCTCCGAATACGTGGGTCCCTTTTTCTTATCAAGAAAAACATAGCACGTGGTTCCCCTTCTGTGACTTCTTTGATCAAAAGTTCTCAATCTAAATTCTTTGCAGTGCCACTGAGAAACAAGTATATCTCCACTAATTGTTTCCTCTGATTTAATTTGTCCATTACAGATAAAAAGTTAGCCTATTTGCCACGTCCCGGGGATTTCTATCTTTATCATTAATCATATGAGACAAAATATTGACTGGCGTGGCAAAGTTAGCTCCATGAACTTCCCAACTACGCAGCCTCTCGCACTCACTTACACTCGCACTAAAGTCTATAAATACCGAGTGCGTATTGCCCTTCCAATCCATCCAGCAGAGAAACAATATCTTTGAGAGTTACTTCGTGTGAGAAAAATGGCTTACTCCAAGACTTTCCTTCTCGTTGGCCTTCTCTTTGCTGTTGTTCTCATCCTGTCCTCTGAGGTTTCAGCTCGGGATCTAGCTGAAACATCCCAAACTCGTAAGTTAAATTTCTTTTAGTAGATGTAAATTAATGGCATGTTATGTGTTCATATAGAGATGCTTGATTAACTTATTTAAAGTAATAAATTTCGTTTTCTTAAATTATGGCAGAAGTGAGCGTGGAGGATGCGAAGTACGGTGGGTATGGACACGGGTACGGCCACGGAAAAGGACATGGGTACCAAAAAGGACATGGGCATGGGAAACCTGGTCATGGGGGACCTGGCCATCCACCTGGTCATGGTGGTGCTGGTGAGGCTGTGGAAGAGGGGACTCAGAATTAGTGTAATCAATCCTTAATTATGTGGGCTACGCATGATTAGGGTGTGTTTTATGTAAGTTTATGAAAACGTGTATGTCAATAAGGCATGTGGGCTTAGGGGTACTCTCTGAGACCAGCATGGCTGTGTTGTAGCTTCTATGCTTAATATAATGCTTTTTCATGTGCTAAAATGGAGTATGATGAATGCAGTCGGGTGATCTACCCTTTTTTTTTTCTTGGGATATATTATTTACTTCGGAGTAATTTTGTTGAGATATGATTTTGTGTAAATATACTTACGATCATTGGTTTCAAATTATATTAGGTTATACCCTCACAATATTTAATCCCTTTCAACATACCCACCTAAAATCTTTACCTAAAATTTATCTAAAAACCTAAAATTTATCTAAAAAGTAAATCATGATGGGCGAAATTTAAAACCAGCAACAACTTAGGCTATGTTTGGTTTTCGGAAAATTTGAGAGAAATTATAAATAAAAGAAAATAGAGAGGAAAAGTAAAAGGAAATAAAACGTGAAGGAAAATAAAAAATAGAGTTAAAGATGATAAATTATTTTTATTTGTTATTTTACATTTATTTTAATTCATCAATATAAAGATTAAATAATTTGAAAATATATAAGGTTTTAACTAATTTTAATTATATTTAATTTTCTTTGTAATATTTTATAGAATAATAATGAGAAAATCATTTTTTACCCTTTTTTTTCTTCTTTATACTTTTCGGCACCAAACATAACTTTAGTGTATTTACACTCAACCTTAAAAGTATAAATGAGATTAATTTTTATTTGGAATTACTAGTATTTGGATTTGAAAAGAAAGAATTTTTTTTTTTTGAATTGAGAAAAAAATGAAGGTAAAAAGTATAATAACCAATTATATAGGTATAAAAAGAATTTGCATGGTAAAGCCTTTTATTGAGAGTTCTTAGTTTTCTTTGAGATATTTTAAGTTGAAGATTATTGCAATCAATCCTATTTTGTGGGTTATTTATATAAATTCATTGAAATTGTAGCTCGGGAGAAAATGAAATACAAATAGGATATGCATTCTCAGTCCTCTATTTAAGAAACCAGATGTAGTATAAAAAAAAAAATACTTATGCAATTTAATATAACAATAATACTTCCTATCCAACACTTACTCCAAGAGTTACTTATATTCCCATTTTTATAAGTATACCAAATATAATTATTGTTGGTGCACAATGAACGATTACTCGATTTGGGTAGTTTTCTCCACTTGATTGGATGATCTTGTAAAAAAGTAGTCGTTGGATGGTTGTTTTGGGCATCCTTCTTCAATGATTAAGTTAGCCAGAGAATTTTTAAGGCAAATATTTTGTATGGGTTTAGAGTGTATATCTTTATTTATTTTTAACTTTCGATGTCCTTTTATAATGGAGGCGTCTTGTAACGGTGTTTATATCTTATGATTATTATTTATTGTAATTTTAGTGCATGTTAGAGCATAAAGATTTGGTCATTGAAAATGATCGACTATTTATATTATGAAATAATTACCTTTGAAATGATATATAATGATTGTATTTATATTTTTACTGTTGAAAAAATAATTATTAACTCTAATTTGGTTCTATGTTGGTCCGATGGTACAAGTTGTATCTAAATCATTAAATCATTAAATATGTATGGTGAGATTTTGATTATTGAATGTGAATAAAAATGGAGGTGATAAAAATTTAAAGACATAAATAAATGGAATTAATGTATATAAAAAAAAAAAAAGATTTGAAAATGGTTAAGTGCTGGCATGCGAGGGTGTCCTTTGTTATCTAAGATAAATTTGAAGAGAATTGAGAGGTCGGTGGACATGAGGACAGATATGAGAATGACGTTAGATGGGACGTAATCATTCAAGAGATATCATGTGAGTAGTGAGTAGAAATTAGAAGTCATAGAAATTAGAATGTAGGGAACTTTGCCCATGCATATGGAGTTGAATTTTAAGCTCAAATCCAACACCTGTCACCCATGTGGCACTCTCAATTGACATAATAGTGTTGTGTTTTGGACTTGGTGACGTGTGGAGTGACGTACGTATACATGAACTGTATAAGACATAGTTGGCTGTTTCCAGTTTCCAACTGTGTCATTAAGGGAAGGTTCATGATTTTTTTGGAACTTTAAAATGATATGAGAAACACAGCACAGCATTTTTCTTAGAAGGAAATCCATATAAAAGAATTTATATTTCTAAGTACCAGATTATTCACACCGAGATTTGGACATTCACTTTCATCTGAAGTGGGTAATTAGGCAATGTTTTTCTTTTTCTTTTTGAATTGTTGCTATCTTTGAGTTAATCCTATGGAGCCTCATTCTACAGTACGAAGAGAAGATCAAGTAAAAGTGGTCCTCCATCAGTAAGTCATTAACAATTACCCAATGGCAAGGTGAGAAATTTGATAGGATAAATTTTTTTTCTGAAATTTTAATTCTTTTTAATTAGGGTGTACAAGCCAAAATTTGTCGAGACTTTTATTTTTATATTAATTTTGAGTTAAATTTTATCATCAGATTTTAAATCCCGATTACATATACCCCACTCATCCTTTAGTTTTTAGTTTTTATTATTATTTTATATATTATATTATATTATTTTATTATTATTATTATATTTTATTTATTTATTTTATTTTCTTTTTCCTCTCTCTTCCTTTTTCTCCTCCACCTACTTACCCCACCCGTTCTTTCTCTCTCCTCCCGTACCCCTAATGCCACTGTCATGCCCCTAGCTAGCTTTTTTTCTTTATTTTATTATTCTTCTTCCCTCCCATTTTTTTTTCTTCCGTGGGTTCTTCTTCAGTTTTTTTTTTTGCTCTGCCCCCAAAAGACCATAGTCATCGGCTACCCCCTTCTCTCATCTCTTCCCATTTTGCCCTTCTGCTTTCTCCCTCTTTCTTTTTTAGATTTTTCCCCCATTTCCGAAGACAACCGGCTTCCCCCACTTTTTTTTCCTCTCTATTCTTCCCGCTTCTTTCTCTTTCCATGACATTTCTATTTCCCTCCCCCCATTTTTTTTTGGGATTCCCAAGTGGCCGACACCCATATTTTCTCCATTTTTTTCCTTCCTCTCTGCAACTCCCTGTAGTGCCATCAAACTTTTCTATTCCAGACGCCTTTCCTGTTTCCTCTGCCATTGCTCCCACTCAAACCTAACCCTAGGCTCTGATACCAGTTGTAGTGCCAGCGAAAGCTTTGATGCCCACAATGTTAGTTCAAGAACACAAAGATAAAACAATCACGCATACGATACACGAGGTTTTAACGTGGTTCGACCAATCATGCCTACGTCCACGGATGAGAGATAATGATTCCACTATACAATAGATAATATTATAGAGGACAGAACCATATACAACTATTGGGTTCCCGAAACATCCCATGTTTCCCCACTCCTTGTATCCATACCTTACTACGAGTCATCTCGCTCCACCGGGTACCTCCCGTTCTTCCTCACATTTCTATCCACCTTGTATAGTCTCTACAGGCTCATCTCCATCTCATGACTTTTTCCCCTCATGACCTAGAATATTTATAAAGATATTTCCAACAACCTTCCTTATTCTATAAGGAAGTCTAATATTACAATAATATATCAACCTAGAAATATTATATATAATATTCTTTACAAAAAGGAATTTATACTAATTAGGAATTTGAGACACTTCCTAACACTCCCCACTCCCCACACTCCACGACTCCCATTCCCTGTCAGACACGCCCCATCTCCTCTCTTTCATCTTTATTTCTCTTCCTAACTCCCACACACATTGCCACTCGCCACACGACCCACACACCAGTTGGGCCATTTATTTTCCTCCATTTTTTTGCTTCATCTCAGCTTGCTCTTCCTCCCACACAACTCCACCCAATCTTTCTTCATTTTATTATTATTAGTTTTTTTCTCTCTCTTCATTTTCTTCTCCACATCACTTCCCATTTTTAGCAATCTCCATCACCATTGCCGGCGGTGTGATGCAGATGCATTTTCCAATGGGCCACTCCCGGCCGCCAATCATCTCCCACTTTCCTCCCATTTTCTTTCTTTCCCCCACCGCCAACATTAGTTAAAAATTTAATTTTAATTTTGTTTTGTTTTTATTATTATTATTATTATTACCATTATATTTATTATTGTTTGATTAATGCAGTAGCGGTTTGGGTGTTTTGAGTTTGTTTAATTTATTTAATTATTTACTTATTAAATTGTGTTTGATTTTGATTGTAAATTAGGAATAACATAAATTAGGTTGATTTTGGTTGTGGATATAAGTTTGCATATTAAATTGGGGTTGAATTATGAAATATTAAATTGAGGCCTAATGAGATTTATTTTAATTTATCCTAGTTTGAGTTTGGTTAAGAGTTAATATTTTGGTTGTTAATTTGGAAATTTAAAATTAGGATCTATGATATATTAAATATTTTTGTTGGGTTATTTATCAATTTGAGTCCATTTTTAATTGGTGAGATTTATTGGATTAACTTGAAATTTAAATTTGGGCTTGAATATATATTGTGAAGTTTATTTATTTCTAAATATTTATATTTGTACTATTTTTGTTTTTGCATGAGCCCACTCTGCAATCTTGTTGGTTGAGTACGAATTGATGGCACGTGGAGCTTGTTGTAAGTTTAGTTGGGTACATATTTTATTTCTCACTTTTATTTGATTTTATTTTTATTAGTTCTTGTAAATATTCGTTCTAATATATTTATTAAGTGTGTACAGAATTGAACATTGAACAAATTGAAAATTTTGTTTAAATAGAAGGAATAATTTAGTAAATGTGTTTTGATAAAACAATAATTTTAAAATATTATTTTTAATAAAAGAAAGTTTTTTTATTACTTATAAAAATTTAGAAAAATGCATTTAGAAAAATCTAAAAGAATTGTTTTTAATAATATTGTCCAAAAATTTGTTTGTTTAAAAAAATTGTCCAAAAATTGTTTTGTAAATAAAGTTGTCCCAAAAATTAATTTTTAATAAAATTGTCTAAAAATATTTTTTTAAATGAATCATTTTTCCTTAATTAAAATGGGATTAAAAGTGTTTTTCAGAAATAGAGGATTTAAATATTTGTTTTTAGGTTTAATTAAAATTTCTTTTGCAAATAAAGTTATGTCATTTTAAATAATTTGTAAAAATCATTTTTTTAAATGAAAAAGAATCAAAATAATTTTGTAAATAAAATTGTAAAAATTCATTATTTTCTAAAAAAAGCAAGTAAAACAATTTTTGTTGCCAAATTAAAATTTTGTAATAATTTTTTTTGATACAATAAGTACTAATAACTTTTTTGAAAATTAAATACAAATGAAATTGAATCAAATCATTAATTGAAAATAAATTGAAATTTCTTTTTTGTAAATAAATAAATTGAAATCATTTTTTATAAAATCTTTTGAAATTTCTTGAAAACCATTTTTTTAATACCATTTTTTTAGCTCAATAAATCATTTTTGCACAATTCTCTTGTTATTCATTTCATATATTCTTATAATTAGATTTCATCATTATTTTTGTGTATATTGATTTTTATCATGACTTGTACATTGATTATTTTTCTTGGTATCCATAATTAATTAATTAATTGCCACAATTCTCTTGATTAGTTTAGTAGAGGCCGTATGTATACGGGCTTAGAGGAGTGTTACGGCTTACCACTGTACCTTCCCAATAAGTAATCTGACATCCGAACTCGACTTTGGTTTTCTACATACCTGTTTTTCCTTCAGAGTCACACTTAGGGGTTTTTTTTTTTTAATTTTGTTTTTCCATTTAAAAAAAATTAAAATAAGTGGCGAATTCAACTCTTTTTCTAAAAATCAATTTTTCACTAAACAAATAAAAAAGCTAGTCATCCCATCGAGTGGGAATGCACGTGAAAATACGGGGTCCATATAGGGGTATTTTAATTCTATAGTATAACTTATTTTTAAAATTACTTTTCAAAAATTAAAAAATTAAAGATATTTTTAGATAAGTTATTTTTAAAATTAATTTTTATTTTGATTTTGTAAAACATACAAATTGTAGATTCAATTTATATAATATAAATTAAGGGTCTTTTTGACAATGACTCTAGGAAGCCCTTTTTTTTTTAATCCTAAAATGTGTTTTTGAAAAAAAAAAGTAGGTGTATGATAAATTTTAGGAAACACTTTTAAAAATTTGAAGAGTGTGTTTCACAGTGATTTTATGAAATATTTTTTTTTTATCTTTTTTAATACTTGAAAAATAAAAATTTTATAGTGTTAAAAAAGTTAAAAGTGTCTCTTGGAATCATTACCAAATGGGTCGAAAAATTACTTATAATGTTTTTTTAGATAAACACTTGATAGATGATTATCCTAAAAACATTTTTAAAGAAAATGCTTTCACTAAAAACATTTCTTAATAGAAACATTGTTAAACACACTATAAATATAATTCACATTTTATTAAAAAAATACAAATAATTTATAATTACAAATAAATTCAAAATAATTTTTTTAATAAAATATGAATATTAATAATATAATAAAATCATAATTACATATTTTTATAAATGTTATAAATATATAGGTATTAACATTAATTGATTTATTTTGTTAAAAATAAATAATAATAATAATTCAAAATTAATAATTTCCAATACTATTTATATGATTTTATAAATATTATAAAAATATGGATATTAACATCTTATAAAAGCATAATTAATTTATTTTGTTAAAAATAAAGAATAATTATTCAAAATTCATAATTGCTAATAGTATTCTATTTTAAATAAATATAAAAACAAACAAAATTTAAAATTTTAAGTTATAAACGAGCTAAAATTTTCATTATATGTATGCATTTATTACTTAATTATGAAGATGATATTGTGAATTATTTTATTTGGTCTATAATTAATTAATTTTTTAAATTTCAAATTATTCTTAAAAGTGATAAGATTTATTAAAGAATTTAACACACACACACACACACACACACACATATATATATATATATATATATATAAATTTATTAATAAATTCAATACGAAGTCTCACTTAGTTTGAAATTCATTGTTAGGAAAGAAAAAAAATCAGAAGAACAGTTCTCTTTTTTACTTTGCTTTTAAAAATTGTTTTTAAAGAACAACAACCAAATAGTGATATAAATTTTTAAAAACAATTTTGTTTTTAAATCACACGACCAAATAGGTTTTTATTATCGAGACCCTAGATCTTTCTGTTCTCGTACCTTGGATCATATAGGTGCATGTAAACTACTCTAGGCCTTTAGATCCTATGTAATGGATGCAAAAAATAAAATTTTAACATTCTAAGATTTAGAGAAAAGTCATCAGAAAACTTTACCTTTAATTTAAACATTTTCAAATCAATTTCGCTCAATGAAGTTGAAGCCTGAATAGTTCGAAGGTCTTGTACACCCAAGATTTTCCTCTCGATGACTCGAATTACGATCTTGACACTCCAAAGTGTAGGCTTTGGGAGGGAGGGATCCTAGGCTATTTATCTTTAGAGGTAGAAGACGACTATTTTCCAAAGTGATGAAAACCCTAGCCCCTAAGGGGTATTTATAGGGTTTCTTTATTAGGCTTAAGTGACTTGAGCCTACCAAAGCTTAAGTAATTTAATTTAGTCTAAAACGGGTCCTAATTGATTAATTAACTATATATGTCTATTTAATTAGTCAATTCACATATTTTAGAGAACTTGTTTGCTATCCCCTATGCAACCTTGCATAATTATCAAAATGCTTTTATGCATAAAAGTGAATTGAGAGTCAATCCAAACCTCATAAACCGTACCACCATGATATATGAGCTTAGAGTGGGGATTGTTGGGACCAATAAGAATATTGATTTCCTCAAAATCTAAAGATGAAGTTGATTCATTATTCTATTAAAGAGAATCAACTGCACTTTAGTACTCTATGTAAATAATAACGAGACAAAACTCAGGTTCGTGACTTACTATCCACTGTATGTAGACTGCTCATGAACTGATATTTGTAATATAATAAGGTAGTATTATTATCTATCAAGATTACTTATATAATCATTGAGTTATAGATCTCACTTATTATGTAATCAATTGAATAACTCTAACTCTAAGAAGTATATGTAATGCCCTAAACCCAAGAGTAAAATTGTAATTTTAAAAATAAATAAATAAATAAATAATTTAATAAGGGTAAAAATGTATTTTCTTATTTAAAATCCCTACGTATAAATTAGATTTTTTTATAACCCTTTTACATGAAGATAAAAAATATCAAAGAACTTAGATTTAGGGTTGAATATCAATTTTCCATGTAAGATTTTATTCCTTAAATTAATATTTTATATTTGTTAGTTAGTTTTAAACACTTTAAATATTGTTTTGGAAGATCTCAATCTAGATTATAGTTTGTTAAATTAATTTTTAGATCAAAAGATTGAAAATTTATGAATGTGGATTAATTTATGATGATAATATGAAAATTTAGAAAATTTCAATTGTGTAGAAAAAAAATGAATAAAAAATCAATGGAAGAAAAGAAATTTTAAATTTAAAAAATAAATAAATAAATTGTTTGTGGAGGCTTTAGATTGGAAAAAAGAAAAGAAAAGAAAAAGAAAATGTGTAGATATATGTACCATGTGAAAAAAATAATAAAATAAATAAATAAATATAATGAGAGGCGTGTAGGTGGCTTTGTAGAATGTCGTGGGATTAAAAAAATAAAATAAAAAAAAATTAGAGGACACGTGTGTTGCCAAGGTGTTGAGTTAGGCATCGGAAAATATTGTATATATAAATATATTATAATAATAAATAATGAGAAGAAACATGAGACTTTCTTTTATTTTTAGGGCTTTTTGCGTGTAATGAAGATAAGAGGGTAATGGATTGGTTATGCATTGAATTTGAAAATGAATAAAAATAATAATATTTAGTTTTAAGCTAACAAAGGAAATATTAATAATAATAATGGTTTAATGCAATAAATAGAAAAACAATATATTTTTGAGAAATTTAGTTTAAAAATAATAACAATAAATTAATGGAATTTGGAGAACAAATTTTGGAAAGAACCTAGTTAAATTATTATTGATTAAGAAGTTAAAAATAATAGGTGACATAATATAGAAAATTTCAATCCCATCCTACTTATTTAAAATAATTCTCATCCTTATGCTAGTAAAAAAAGAAAAAGAAAAATAGAGTGGGGTGGGTATATGAATTTACCATGTTCGTTTCACCTCATCTTGATTAAAGTCTTTTTTTTTTTTAAATAAATTTAAAAAATTTTAATTAAATAAATATATTTTATAAGTAATTAAAATATTATAATTTTTATAACTTATTTTATTGCAAATTAATTATTTTTATTATTTTATATGTATTAAAAATGGGGAAATAAAAAATTTAAATTAAATTATTTTTTAAAATTAATTTTACATATAATTAGGGTGAGATGAGATGGGACAAGGTAAAATCTGAACTTATCCCGCATTTAAAAAAAAAAATGGAAATCTTAAACTTGCCGTGCGTTTAAAAAAAAAGAGACCCAAAGTTGTTCATAACTTATTTATTTTAATTCCAAACCAATAAGGTGGGACGAGGGCCTGTAGCCATAGAAGACTTGTAGGGCTTGTACCCGAAAAATCTCACTCCGTTGTTATCGTACTCCTATCCAAGCTGATAGTCAACTTGTATACCTTGGCTTTTTTTTTTTTTTTTAATATTCAAATAAATCACAATTTAATTTTAATGGTCTTTATAAATTAAAAGTTCAATTAAATGAATTTTTTCATGTTACCTCTTAAGTGCTAATAATATTCAATTTCAAATAATTATCAAAGTCTATACAACCATTTCTAAATCAAATGTTCTCATAGTTTATTTTCAACCCATCAAAGTATAATTAAATTACATATATCCAAATTCCCCAAATTAATACACATCTAATGTACACCCAACAGGGTTAACAAGTAATAATCGAAGACTAAAAATACATGAAAATATTAATAAGATATTTTATTTTAACCCGAATATGTAGCATATATATATCTTGGTAATTAATAAAAAAATACAAATGGACGTGAATACACCCAATGAACCATTTTTCTTGGGCTTTCACCTAATAATATGTGTATGTATTCAAATATACTCTCAATTCAGACTTTTCTCGGGTCTATTGTTGTGCTTTTCATACTTGTGATCTTGCTCTTTTCTTAATTTATCCTCTCATGTGACATTTCTTTTTTACCTCTCATTTTTTTTTCTTTCCATTTTACACAATCTTTTCTCATTATATTCACACCACTATGATACAAATGCAATATATAATATGAAACTATTATTTTTAAAACATATTTTTATTTTTTAAATAGACTCCAATAATTTAAAAATTCAATACACATTTTTTTTTAAAATTCTCATGAATCAATGATCATTTCATTTTCCTCTAGCACTATTTTATCAACATCAATAAAAATATAATTTAAATAACACTCATATACCAAATCACCCGTGGATATTATTACAAGTATAAACATATTTATTTCATGGCATAATATTTATAACTTTTTTTCTTAAAAATATATTAAATAAATTTTTTTGGGATAAATCACCCTACCAAAAACTACGAATCGTTACTTTTGAAATTGAGCTTTGTAGCCATATTCCCCAAATAAAATAGAATATTATCCTCAAATTTCATATGAGACCAATCAGATTTGATCCATCAAATAAACTTTTGAAGGTCGACGTACATTTGGACTGTACTTGACTTTTTTTCTTTCTCACCTCTCAATTTATGATATGACATCTCCTTAATTTGCTTAGTTTCTCTTTTCCGTTTTTTCACCAAATAAGGTGGGTGGTAATGATATTGATATAGTTGGGTCACTTATCTCCTCAATTCCTAGGAAAGACTAAAAAATTATTTTTTTTTGGAATAATAAAACACTCGAAAAATCAAATATAAAAAATGGAAAGAGTAAGGTGGTTTGTTTCAACGAATTTCTGTTTTTATTTTCAAAGAAAACAAAAGGTAGGTTTTAAAAAATGTTTAGACAATGTTTTACCAGTGTGGACCTCAAAATTTGTCACAATTTTATTTTTATATTAATTTTAAGTCCAATTTTAAATCACAATTACATGTGTTATTTTAGACCCACTCACCCTTTCATTATTTTGTAAATTATCATTATTATTATTTTTATTATTTTATTATTATTATTTTAAATCTTATTTTTACTTATTAATTTTATTTGTTATTATTATTATTATTATATCTATTTTATTTTTATTTTTATTTTCTCTCTCCTCTCTCCTCTCTCTTTCCTACTCCCCAACCACCCCACCCTCTTCTTCTCTCTCTTCCCACTCTTCCCACATGGCCCGCCCCCCCCCCCCCCCCCCCCCCCCCACCCCACTTTCCTTACTTCCCATTTTTATTTTTCTCCCCATTTTGCCCCCCATTTGGTTTTCCCCCCAATTCCCAATCTTTTCCCCCCACTTTTTCTCCCACTGAGGGCTCCCACTCTTCCGATTCTTCCCACGGCCGGCCCCTGGATGGAGCTCCTCCCTTCCCCCTCATTTCTTTTTTTTGGCCCTCCATTTTCAGGTTTTCCCCCACTATTCCCGAGGTCGAGCCCCCCATTCCGCCCCCATTTTTTTTCCTCCATTATCTCCATCTTCTTCCTCCTTTCCTCACTCCCACGGCCGTCTCTCTCTCTATTCTTCTTTTTCCACCTTTTCCTTCTCTCTCCCACACGACAGTAGCTCCCCCTGCTTCATTTTTTTTTCATTTTTATTTCTTCATTTTTTTTATTGCTTCCCTTCTCAAAAGATCCACAGAGCCGGCTCTCCCATTCTCTATTTTCCTTTTTTTCTCTTTTTATTTTTCCATCTTCTCATTTCTCTCATCCACTCACTCCCCCATCACACACGTTTTTATTATTATTATTATTATTATCATTATTATCATTATTATTATTATTGTCATTTTCATTGTTATTGTTATTGTTATGGTTATTATTATTGTTGTTATTTAATTTTATTTTAATGGTAATTGTTGTTTGTGAAATTTGGATTGTTGAATTAACATAAAATTTTGGGTTAATTTGTTGTTGGTAGATCAATACGTAATTCGATTTAATTTATTGTTAGTGAATTAATTTGAAATTTGTTAATTTGGGTTTGTGGGTATATTGTATTTGGTAATTAATTTGAGGATATTTGGATTATATCAATTGCATATTGTTTATTTGGACTCGGGCCTATTGTTAAATTGTTATTTGTTTGAGCTTATTGTATTGGGCTTGGCATATTATTTCTCTTGACTATGTATTTTTTTTATATGGACTTAGCCAATTTGAATTGTTTAATTTGGGCATGGGACAATTGTGGAGTATATTGAACTAGACTTAAATTAGGGAGTATTAAATTTAGGTCTAGTAGAATTTATTTTAATTTATCTAATCTTAGGTTTGGTTGATTGTGTTTGTATTTTTTTTGTTATTAATTTGGATGTTCTAGGTTAAGACCTATAGTAATTTGGGCTCATTTTAATTGATGAAATTTATGGGATTAATTTGAAATTGGAATTTGGGTTTGAATATTTGTTTGAGATTTTATACATCTCTGGATATTTACATCTGTGTCATTCTTGTTTTTTGCATGGATCCACTCTGCAATCTTGTTGGCTGAGTACGAATTGATGACACGTGGAACTTGTGGTAAGTTTATTTTGACACATATTTTATTTCTCACTTTTATTTGGTTTTATTTTTATTAGTTCTTGTAAATATTTATTTGTATATATTTATTGACTGTGTACAGAATTAAACATCGAACAAACTATAAATTTTGTTTAAGTGAGAAGAAGAATTCAGTAAATGTGTTTTGATAAAACAATAATTTTAAAATATTATTTTTAATATAAGAAAGTTTTTTTATTGTTATTTATAAAAATTTAGAAAAATCCAAAAGAATTGTTTTTAATAGAATTTGAAAAATTGTTTTTAATAACATTGTCCAAAAATTTATTTGCTTAATAAAAATTGTTCAAAAATTGTTTTGTAATTAAAGTTGTCCCAAAAATTAATTTTTAATAAAATTGTCCAAAAATATTCTTTTAAATAAATTCCTTGTCCTTAATTAAAATGAGATTAAAAGTATTTTGAGAAATAGAGATTTAATTTTTTTTGTATTTTTGTTTATTTATTTATTTAAATGAAAATGAATCAAGATACTTTTGTAAATAAAATTGTAAACATTCATTATCTTCTAGTAAAAGTAAGTAAAAATAATTTTTGCACCCAAATTGAAATTTTGTAATAAATTCTTTTGATACAATCTGTGTAAATAGTTTTTTTTTGAAAATTGAACACAACTGAAATTGAAAAAAATAAATTAATCCTTTTTTTAAGTGAATAAATGGAAATCACTAATTCAAAATCATTTTTAATAGAATCATTTGAAACTTCTTCAAAACCTTTTTTAAATATCTTTTATTTATTTAATTCAATAAATTATTTTGCATAATCCTCTTATTATTTATTTTGAGTATTCTTGTAATTAAATTTCATCATCGTTTTTGTGCATATTGATTTTCACCATGATTTGTATATTGATTATTTTTCTTGGTATCCATAATTAATTAATTAATTGCCACAATTTCCTCAATTCGTTTAGTAGAGGTCGTACATATGCGGGCTTAGAGGGGTGCTACGGCTCACCACCGTACCTTCCCAATGAGTAACCTGACCCCCGGATCTAGACTCGGTTTTTCACAGACCCGTTTTTTTTCTTCAGGAGTCACACTTAGGGTTTTTTTTTTCTTATTTTGTTTTTCCTTTTAAAAATAAAACAAAAATAAGTGGCGACTCCAAGTCATTTTTAATCAACAAATCAATCTTTCAAATTAAAATCGAGCTCGCCATTGAGTGGGAAACGCATGAGCCGAAATGCGGGGTCCACAACCGGTTTTTGTTTTCTAGAAATCTAAATTCAGAAAATGGAAAAAAAAAAATGAAAACATCAATTTGTTATTTTCAAAATTTTATTAAGAAAGGTGAAAACAATTTTCAAAAATATTCAAAACAAAGAAAATAAAAATAAAAAAGACCTTATGGGATTGATCATAATATAAAAAAATAAAAATAAATATTGTATATATAAAAATATTAATATAAATAAAACATGAAATAATAAGTAATGTATAAATATTTGGTTTATTTTTTGGATTAGAGATTACATATAAGTTGATATATTTTTTGAATATAAACTAATTCATTTTAATTGATTAGTCAGAAGATTATTAGAATATTTATTATTATTTTTTTTAAAAATATAGTAAAGAAAATAAAAAAGAATAATGAACAAATACAATGAAAGCGTGACTTTATAGTATATATGTTATAACACATAAGATAAAAAATAATCATAATTATATAAAATTTTAATTATATTTAATTTCACAATTTTTAATAAAAACTTAAAATCAAAATTTTTTTTTGCAAATTTTATTTTTTAAAAACAGATTTCATTTTTCTTAAACAAAATGTATTTTTTAAGAAAATAAAAAATAGAAAGTGAAAATTGTTTTGAAAAATTAAAAATTAGAAAAGCGTTTTTCAAATTAAATGCAAATCAATTAATTTCTTTTCTTTTCTTTCTTGTGAATGTAGATACATTATTGAGTCATTAAATCTTGTGTTAAAGTGTAGTTTTTTTTTTTTTTCATTTATTTTATTTTCTTGTTTATTATTGACTTGCTCCCGGATAACATTAATGTATAAAACTACGAGAGTTGCAAATACATCTTATGATTGAGTACAAATATTAGGTCTTGTCATTTTCTCAAGTAGGAAAAGATATGGGTGTTTGGATGAATTGAATTAATAGTGCTAGGACATTTGCTTTGTTTTTTTGGTTGATAATTTTGTTTCTTTTCATTATGAAATATGATTTTTTTTTAAATAGTGACATTTGTAGACGATGATTTACTCTTTATTGAAGATTTGAGGCTGTCGTTTAATTAATCAGATGGTTATATGTAAATTTGAAAAGATTTAAGTAAAGACAAATTTTTTTATAAGTTAGAGTTAGATGGAAAGTTTTGAAATTAAGTTAGAATATTTTAATTAATTTTTAAAAAGTTGAGATTTAATTTTTTTTCAAATTTTGTGTTCGACCCTCTAGGCTTTTGAGCTTATACATACCTTATCTAAATGTGCTTTAGGGTTGGATGTTATCATTAGGAAAACGTCATATAACTTGTCCTACCATTTTTGAAAGCTTTAAAAGGTTTTTTTTTTTTTTTAAATAATTATGGCTTGTTGAAGGGACCTACATCCTCTCAGAGATTGAGATGAATTCAGTAGAGTACTCGAGGTATTGTGTCCCGAGGATGTAGGTGGTGGAAAGTAAGTGCAAGGTAAAACCAATTTTTTTTATATATTTTTTTTGTTAAAAACTCTTAAGACGGTGATGACGTTATACATCTGCATATTCAATAGATTCAGCGTCATGAGCTCAAGCTGCTAGATGCTATGAATAGGTCAGGACTATGGATGACATGTCTTTGACATGTGGAAATGAAGAGTGAGGATGAGCATCCAATTATTTTTATCTTTAATTCCCATGTTTGAATAATTTAAATTATGATGGGAATGAATAAAAAAGTGATTCAAATGGAAATAAAATCTCACTTATAAGTAGGATTTCAATTCTCTCCAACTAGAGGTATTTTGATTTCTTAATGTAAGTTATTTTTAAAAATACTTTTTAAAAATTTAAAAACTAAACATTTTTTTGAATATGTTGTTTTTGAAAAGAAATTTTTAGTTTTATTTTGTAATTTTTTTTTAAAAAAAATTAAGATAATATAATGTAAACTAAATTTAATTCATGTCTTATTAAAAAATAAAAATAAAAATAAATTAAAAAATAAATAGTTTTTAATAAATATGAATATTAATAAAATAATAAAATCAGAAATTATATATATATTTTTATAAATATTATAAATATATAGATATTAACATTAATTGATTTATTTTGTTAAAAATAAAGAATAGTTATTCAAAATTAATAATTTCTAATACTATTCTATTTTAAATTAATATAAAAAAATAAAATTTATTTTTTTAAGGTATAAATGAGCCAAATTTTTTATTATATGCATATATTTATAACCCAATTGTGAAGATGACATTCTAAATTATTTTATTTATCTATAATTAATTAATCAATTTTTTAAAATTCAAATTATTCTTAAAATTACAAAATTTATTAAAGAATTTATAGTATTAATTATGTATATTATTTTTTATAGTCATTTTATATATATTTTTGAGTTTTAAATAATTTTTGAAATTATAAAACTTATTAATAAATTCAATACAAAGTCGATTTGAAATTCATTTTTTCTAGTGAAAAATCGAATGAATAATTCTCTATTTTATTTTATTTTTAAAAATTGTTTTTAAAAAATAACAATCAAATAGTGATATAAATTTTTAAAAGCAATTTTTTTTTTTAAAATCATGCACCCAAATAAGTTTTTATTATTTAGAAAAAAAAAACAAATTCCTAAGAATTTTTTCAAATGAAAATAAAAAATTACTTCAAACAATGTAGAACGTGAGATTTTTTTATAAATAAAAATAAAAATAAAGAATTATTTTAAGTTAGATATACAAATATTATTAATAATTCTTTTTTTATTTTCATTTTCATTCCTATTTTCATTTTAAGTTAGATATACAAATTAACAAATTATCATTCCAATCTTATATTCTTATATGCATGCAAACATAAAAATTAAAATTACCAAATTCATTCCTATCAATAAGGAATAGTAGTAAAACAAAATATTCATTTCCATTCTCATTCTTCACTATGCGTACCAAACATGTCCTTATCTTACATAGAATCTGGCCAACATTATAGGGCATGTGGGGATCGGGCAGATGTTAATTTGTTGGCCTGAAATCGGAAATCATCATCTTTATGTCACGAAGAAGTAACTTAATGAACCTAGCTCAAATCCATGCTATGTTCACAAGACAGTGATGGTGCTAAAGACGGTAACTTAATACGTGGGTCCCTTTGCCTATCAAGAAAAACATAACACATGCGTGCTTCCTGCGACTTCTTTCATGAAAAGTTTTCAGTCTATTATCCTTCGCAGTGCCACTGAGAAACAAGTATCTCCACAAATTGGTTCCTCTGATTTAATTTCTCCATTACAGATAATGGCTGTTCAAGTTAGCCTATTTGCCACGTCCCTGGGATTTCTATCTTAATCATATGAAACAATATATTGAATGGGAAAGCGAAGCTACGTGAACATCCCAACTACGTATGCAGCCTCTTGCACTCACACTCACTCACACGAAAGTCTATAAATACCGAGTTCGTATTGCCCTTGCAATCCATCCAGCAGAGAAACATCTTTGAGAGTTTCCTTGATCAGTAGAGTCTTTCACCTCCTTTGCTTTTGTGTAGGAAAGATGGCTTACTCCAAGACTTTCCTTCTCGTTGGCCTTCTCTTTGCTGTTGTTCTCATCCTGTCCTCTGAGGTTTCAGGTCGGGAGCTAGCTGAAACAGCCGAAACTCGTAAGTTAAATTTCTTTCAACTACTTTTTCAGTAGAAATAATGGCAAGTTATATTATATGTTCATATACATAGAGATAATTTTGTTTTCTTAAATTATGGCAGAAGTGGTCAGCGTGGAAGAGGAGAAGCACGATGGGTATGGACACGGACACGGACACGGGCACGGGCACGGGCACGGAAAAGGACATGGGCACGGAAAAGGACATGGGCATGGGAAACCTGGTCATGGTGGCGCCGGTGAGGATGTGGAAGACGAGACTGAGGGGGCTCAGAATTAGAGTAATCAATCCTTAATTATGTGGGCCACGCATGATTAGGGTGCGTTTTATGTAAGATTATGAAAGCGTATATGTCAATAAGGCATGTGGGCTAAGGGGTACTCCCTTAGACCAGCATTGCTGCAGTTGTTAAATATGTAGGTCGGGGCTTGTATCTTTTATTTCTCTATGTTTTTTATGTGCTAAATAAAGTATGATGAATGTTGTCTGGGGGTCCTACCCTTTTTACGTTGCATTATTTACTTGGAATTGCCCGGAATTTGGATTTGAAAGGGAATTTTTTTTTTTTTACTATGGTAGCATGCCCTTCAATTCTCATTGATGGCTTTTACATTTGCACCAATATAATATTAGTAATTTCAACTTTGAACATCAGTACTGTTTATTTATTTTATTTTTTCATTTTTTAAGGAATTTTTTTTTTTTAATTTAAATCTCCTTGATTCCACTCCAATAAATGGTGCAACTTCATGACCAATATGAACCCACCCCTTTTCACCCTGTTCTTCCAAATATAATGCTTGAAAGTGAGTACTCCCATGGAATAAATTGGTTTCCAAAATCTCCATTTATTGAAAAAAACCACACACCCGAATTTTCATTTGGAAACTACCTCTCTCATGCACCTTAGAATTCAATAATCTTATAACTTCCTTTAAAATAAATATAGCTAGTATCAATATTTTTAGAATCGGATCAGTCATTGAACTGAAAAAGTTATTGATCAATGGTTCACTAGTCGAACCGATTTTGGAATCGTAGTCGAATTGATAATGTTATAAATATATAATTTATATTTGTATATAATTAAAAATAATTATAAAAAATAAAAATATCTATAATTAAAAATTTTAACAATATTTTATTTTTTATATGAATTAAACTTAAAAAAATTCTATACTTGCATATGTAATATTAATAGATTAAATCATGATATATATGCTAATATTTCTAAGTTTACTATTATATGTATGTAGTATTTATGATTTAATATTAAGAAGATATATCCTCAGATGAAATCAAATTTTATTTGATATGTTATGTCATTCTATCATTTAAAAATTATTAAGCATATTTTACTATATGAATATTTTTATTTATTTCAAAATTTTATTTAATTATTAAAAAAATAATATGCAAATATATTTAACAACTGACTTGGGTTAAAAACACAATTAGGTAAGTGGTCGCTGGTTTCATTTTATATGCCCAGCTCGAATTTTAAGTGGCTGACGTAGGAGTCTTGGGAATGAAACAAAGCTGCAAAATGATGAAGGTGGGTTGCATGGACCCAAATCTTGAGATAAAGTTGGAAAAATGATGGGTTTATAGAAAAGGAAAAGATCCTTCGGTTCTCCAAAAACCGGTCGGTCCACTGGTTTGGGTGGTACAATTGCTGGTTCACGCGTTTTGATCCCGGTCTAATGGTTGTAACGGTTTAGTCGTCTAATTGGACTAGAACCATGACTGATCGAGGATTTAATCGATTAAACCGATAGACGAAATCTGATTTTCAAAACCATGGTTGTTATGATAAAAAATATTGACATTTCTTGTTCTATTATAATATTTTTTTAGTAGATTAGGGTATTTAAATTAAATTGATAATTTTATTTTGTAATCTTGATTTAGAATTTTATGTATTTTTTTATTTTTATTTTTATGATTTACACTCCTTTAATAGAATAATCTTATAAAATTTAGGAATAAAATTAATTTAGAAAGAATTTCAAATGAAAAATCTTTTCAAATTGTTTTTAAATTTAAAATATGAGATCTTTTTAAATATTTCTAAAATTCAAATACTTAATTGTATTTTTTGTAGTAAAATTACTAGAATAATTTTTGTTTTTCTTAATATATGCCTACTAGAAGAGTTCTTCCAAGAACTCATGCACTTAAATTTTATGGGAAATTGTAAGATTGTTTGTCTTTTTCTTGAGTTGGAAGACTTTGTGGATGGTTTTGTATCTAAATATATTTCATATCAGTTGTATAATAAAAAATTGAATTTATATTAAAGATGTCTTCTTAAGACATATTTTTTACAATTTTATAAAATTAAATTTATATTAAAGGTGTCTCTTGAAGAGACATTTTCAATAATTCTTGCATCAGTCATCCATTGAAATAATTGAATTTATACTAAAAGTGTATTTTTAAAAGACACATTCCACAATTTCATAAAATTAAATTTATATTGAAATGTTAAATAATTGAAGAGACACTTTTAGTATAAATTTAATATTTTTAATAGGTGACTAATATAAAAATTGTGGAAATTGTTTCTTCAAAAGACACATTTAGTATAAATTCAATTTTGTGGAATTGTATAGATTCCTTCAATGTAAATTCAATTTTTTTTCGCTGTGTAACTGATATGAAAATTATCAAAGATGTCTCTTCTAGAGACACCTTTAGTATTAATTTCATTTTATGGTATTGTGGAAATGATATTTCTTTAATATAAATTCAATTTTTTTAACGTGTATGACTAATAAAAAAATTATGAAAAAATGTTTTTTGAAGAAATACCTTTAATATATATTCAATTTTATGGAATTATGAAATGTGTCTCTTTAAGAGATACCTTTAGTGTAATTCAATTTTTTTTTTTAACATTTATGGTTGATATGAAAAATATATAAGGTATCTCTTCAAGAAACACCTTTCAAAGTGGCAAAAAAATATCGTAGATTTGGAATTATTTTTCAAAGTACCATATTTTAAGAATTATTTTTTAAAGTACCGTTTTTTAAGAATTATTTTTTAAAATAGCTGTACAGGTTAAAAAGGCCCCAAGTTACTGCAGGAAACACATTGAGGAGTCATGGATGGTGGAAGTATAGCTTTGCTGCTCCTGGACTTTCTGGACAGTCCCTCTGGACAGTCCCTTTGGACTCACAAAAGAGTCTTCAGTCACTAAAGAGGACAGAAAATTCATATTGTTCGATTTGTGTAAAAATCCACTCGTAGAAAGTGGTTGTTGCATCGTTTTGGATCGCCATATAGATGGTTTTGATTCTTGTCTAATTTTCTATGATAGTAATTTTTCTTAAGTTTTCTTAGTCTCAAAAAGTGTTTATTTTATTTTAATTTTTTACAAATTATAAATAAAGTTTGAATGCCTTCGGATGGTTTATGTCTCAATTTTTAAGCCAAAATTTTTGGTACATTTCTTAGGCAATATCATATATTTATATATCATTAATTTGTTCTCTTAAACAAAATTTGTTGTCATAAATAGGAAGATTACGAATGTTTATGTAATTGCATGTTAATATTAGAAGTTATTAATATATTTAGTTACTATATTATAATTATATATTTATTATTTAATTATTATACTACAATTATTTTCTTTCTTTTTAGAAATAATGATAAATTAGTCTTTATTTTCTTTTATTAGACTTATTTAAATTGTAATTGTCTTATATTTATTTTAAAGAGAATTGATAATAAAAAATATTAAATTTTCTTTTCTTTTCTCTTTGAATCTTTTTTAGATTTTAATGTGGTATTAAAACCTAGTTTGACAGGAGGCCATGAGTTCGAGCCACCTCTTCACATCTTTAATGAGACTTTTGATTTGTAATTTCATGAAAAAGAGTTTAATATCATACATTGTTTTCGTATCTGTTTGATCGTGAAATATCATAATGGGTGTTTACATCATTCTTTTTGTATTTGATCCTAATATTTGATTTCGTATTCATTTGTTTGATATAATCCAAATTCTATTTGTTGGATATGAATCCAAAATTCTGTCTATCTTTCTTTTTTATATGTTGTTGGATATGAATTCAAATTATATTTGTCTCTATTTGTTATATATGAATTCAAATTCTCTTTGGCTTTGTCTTTTGGAAATGAATCCAAATTTTGTTAATCTTTTTTTCTTTTATTTCTCATTTTTCTATGGTTTTATGTCTTCTTCTATCTCTATTTATTGATTTCTCATTCCTTGATAAGTTTTATGTTGACTTCTATTTTTCTTTCTTTGATGGTTTAGTTTTGTGTCTTTTTTTTTTCTTCCTTTTTTTTCCCTTATGGTTTTAGTTTTGTCTTATTGTACTTTTTCTTTGAACATATGCCTTTTCTATTTCTATTGAGTCTCATGATGTCTTTGTGTTTGAGCTTATTCACATTGGTCTTTTTTTGTGAATGATACAAATAATATCCATGCAAATATTGATATTTGACACTTCAATTAAACGGTACAAAGCTCGATTGTTTGCTAAGAGATTTTTTCAATAGTATGATTGTAAAGTTGTATACCAAGTCATACTTATTTTCACATTTTTTTATTTTTGGTTAAAAACTTTCAATACTTTTTGTAGTTGCATTTTGAGTTTGTGAGGCATGCCAGACGTTTTTAATATATTTAGTTATTATATTATAATTATATATTTAGTTACTATATTTATTTATTTAGTTATTATATTAAAATTATTATTATTTTTTAAAATAAGAGTAAATTAGTCTTTATTTTATTTTATTAGACCTATTTAAATTGTAATAATGTTATATCTATTTTGAAAGGAATTCATAATAAAAAATCTTAAATTTTCTTTTCATTTTTTTTTTTATAATATTTTTTGAATTTCAACATGTAAAAGTCTTAAGCAAGCCAAGTTGTTCAAATTGTAATTATCTTTATTTCTTTGATCAATCACATTCCTAATATCTATAAAGACCATGAAATTATTTTGTCAGTAATTCACTATTTGATGAGATGGTTAGAGTGATGAGAGAAAGTGATCGGTTGTCATAAATTCATGTGGTCTTATCAACCCTATAGGAGACAAATGTTGGTGATGGTGCTTAATCATTTTGATTTGTCGTCTACGATGAGTCTTTAAATTCAAATTCATCTATTAATGTTGACAACTTCATCAGATCCACCCACTCATTACTTTCCATAATCCCATCTCTCCTTTAGTTATTTCAAATATTGCGTAGCACACTTTCTATATTTTTTTTAATATAATTTTCTAGAGTCTTTTAATAAATCTTTTCGTTTCTTTCATAATGCCTCAATTTTTTCAAATCAATTTCTTTGTTGTAGTCTTTATTCAATAGATTCCATAAATCTTAAAATTTAAACAATATCAATATCTAAATGTACCAATTTGTCAAAATACTTGTCCATAAATTTTGAGAGTTGCCCTTGAATTGAGTTATTATTTATTGTTATGATTTTACTACAAAATTTACAATTTCTTAATATTTTGCATATTTTTCTTGTGTCATAACTTTGATATTCCGACCCTTATAGAATTTTCTAATCGTGACACCATATGTTGAGACGTACACAGTTGTGATAATAATTTTTACTCAAAAAATATTTTATTTTATTGAACTTATTAACCAATCTATATTTATAATAAATTAATCATATTTATGTTATAAGTCTAATTCATAATTAAAATAAGACTTATAAATAACATTAAAAATAAATAAATAAATAATAAACTTGAAAATTTCCAAATTCCTAAAATTCTTTTGATTTTACTTTAGGTGGAATTAATATTTTCAATATGTTAAACTTATTAAAAAAATTCTAAAATTAAAGTTATAGTTAAGGAGGGTTTAAGCCTTGTTTGGGATGACATTTAGCTATTGCTAAACTAATTAATATTGTATTATTTTTATGTTTAAAAAAATAGTTAAATAAAAATTAGTTAAGAGTTTTATCCAAGTTAGGTCAGTCCTTTAAATGCTGGCTTTAGCTTTTGAAAAGCTCTCCCAAATAGGACTTAATAATAAGTGTCATTTTGGCAGGTTGCATGTTGAGTGGTTTGAAGCCGTAAAGTAGGAAGATGATGGCGTTCACATTTGATTCATAAGAGTAAAGAACAGAGAATAAGTAGATAAATTAATCATATTGTTCATTTGATCTTTTTATTTATTTATTTATTTTTATAGATATAGAGTTACGACAAAAAGGGAAAAAAAAAAAAGGTGATTTAAATGATAGATACTTAATTATAGGTAATTTATCTATTGTTGGACCTTTCACCTATGTTTGATTATTGAAAATTTTAAGAGAAAATGTACAAATAGAAAAAAAAAAAAGTAAAAAAAATGAAGAAAAATAAAATATAGATTTAAAGTTAATAAATTAATTTTATTTACTACTTTAAATTTATTTAACTTAGTTTAACTCCTCATTTAAAAGATTAAATAATTTGAAAATATTTAAGTTTTTGACTTATTTTAATTATATTTCATTTTCTTTCATGCTTTTTTTTATAGTACAATCAAATACAAGAAAATAATTTTACTTATTACTTCTTTTTCTTTTCTTAGTACTTTTTAGGAATTAAATATAAACCTTAAGGAATAAAGGGTATTTGGTGTAACCTTAAAAATTTTAGTACTAATAATTCTAAAAAAACTTTTGGATAACCAAAGAATCTTTCATGGAGTTCCAAACCTCGGGGCTACAATAATCAATATTAAATAAATTTGTAGTAACATCAAA
Source organism: Vitis riparia (assembly GCF_004353265.1). NCBI lineage: Eukaryota > Viridiplantae > Streptophyta > Magnoliopsida > Vitales > Vitaceae > Vitis > Vitis riparia. The sequence goes on from NC_048449.1 coordinate 7,901,873, forward strand.
AGAAGTTAATAAGAAATTAACATTAATGTTTAATTTTGATAATACCAAGAAAAAAAAAATAATAAATGAGAAAGTAATTATATGGTTTGATAATGTGTCGATATTATGGTAGAGAGGAAATCAATTCATTATATTTAAAGAAGTAATTACATTATTAAAACTCTCAAATCTACGTGAATAAATATATTTTTATAACAAAATCTCATAATAAAATCTTATTATAAAACATTTGTTCCATAATAATATTTCTTAAAATTATGCATATGCATGTTGCTCGTGGAGGAATCTATCCAAATAAATTAAGGTTGGTGGATACAAGACAAAATAAGTGACATAAGACGGGACGTAATCAATCATCCCAGTGAAACCACGTGTGTGAAGCACAAGATTATAGGTTACCCACCCCTTCAACTTCATGTGAAGAAGAATTAATTTTGAATTTTAAGCTCCAGCCCATGGCCTGTAACCTATTGGTCTCACTGTCAATGCTGTCCTTTTTCGAATTTGGTGACGCGAGGAGGGACGTATGCGATGTACGGGACATGGTTATATTATTATACCTTAATTATGTTCATTTGTACATTTACATATACAAACTTTTCCTTTTTTCTTTTCTTCTCTTAATTATTTATTTATTTTTTAGTTTTTATCTTTTACCTTTTTTCAGTTTTTTATTTTTTTTATTTTTTTTATACAATTAGTGTACCCTACAGACTTCCAAATCAAGAAATTAAAATTAATTTTGAGAATTATTTTCATGAATAAAATCATGTTTAGAAACTTAAATATAACACTATATACTTATTATATATAATACGAAGATTCTCAACATAATCCTTATATTTTGAATTATTAATTAAAACACTTTATCATAAAACACCTTAATTTTACTGTAAAAATAATTAATTTTTAGGGATAACTAAAAGCTGACCAAATCCGGCAAAAGCACGTGAGAAAAAGCTTTCACAAGCAAAATCAATCTAAGGCGTTACCTTTATTGCTATTTTTCCTTTTTATCCCAATGTCGGTAGTGAAGTAGAATTTTTCTGACTCTGGATTCTTTGGACAGTCCCAAGATTTGGACTCTAAAGAGTCTTGGGTCATGAGGGGAGGAGCAGAGCCTAAGGATTCATGTCAAGTTAAATTATTTGCAAAGCAGAAAGGTTAGACATTGGAAGCAAAAGGGCGGTGAGCACAGCTAGAAAAAGTGCTTTATCGACACATGCTTTTGTTAAAGAGCAATATTATATCTTTCCACGAGTTTAGACACTTTCCTTCTCTTAAATCATAATATGTGGATATCACAAATATTACTTTACGTGTCACTGACTCAATCCCAGAAGTATTCATGACCAAAGATCTCTTTTTTAATCATAAGGCTTAATTAATAATTTAGTAAATTTAATAATCATTTTTTACAGATAATTCTTCATGGGAAACTCATGAAATGACATGTGAACTGTTTTGTGAATTGGGTATAGATTGATTATCGATAATTATGCCCGAGGAAGCATGGAAACCCAGATTCAAACCGACATGCCACGTCCCTCCAACTTCTTTAATGGCACGTATGGTCACTTTATATTGACTCTCAAGCACCAGGACAGACAGAGCCAAGTTGCATTCACATTACAAATCATTCAATCAGATCAGCAAATGGGCAATCAATATTCCTCGAAGGCTCCTTTTTCTCCATCTATAAATAGGGGTTACTCACACTTCACTCATCCATCCCTCCAGCAAACAAGCTTCTTTTGAGTCTCTCATTGCTTCCCAGTTTTCATTTCCCTAAAGCAATGGCTTACTCCAAGACGTTTCTCCTTCTGGGTCTTCTATTCGCTGTTGTCCTTATCCTCTCCTCTGAGGTGTCGGCCAGAGAGCTAGCCGAGGCTGCACATACCCAAGGGAGTGTGGGTTTCCCACTTTTTTTTACACACTTGTTATATCAATTTAGAGCTGATGTACTGTGACTAATTCAACTAATCCATTTTTTTTTTGTGCTAATGACAGAAGGGAGTGTGGAAGACGCTAAGCACTGGGGACATGGGCATGGCCATGGACATGAACACGAGCATGGCCACTGGGGACATGAACATGGGCACGGCCACGGCCATGGGCATGGGCATGGGCATGGGCATGGACATCACGGCCATGGTGGTGCTGGTGAGTCTGTGGAGAATGAAACTGAAGCTGGCGAGAATTAGATAGCATTTGTAGCTGCTGTATTTGCACGCCCATGGGTGGAAGTAGGTTGTGTGGTTTATGTGAGTTTGTATGTGAATAAGGCATGTGCTTGTCAGTGGTTGCCACCAATGTTCCTCTAGGAAGATGGTTGTGTTGCTTTGACAAGATGTTAAAGCAAGTGTGAAACTTGCAGATGTCAACTTAATTATTGTCCTGAAATTAGAACTTTTTCCAAGTCCTTTGTCTCTATAAGCAAAGTAAGCAAAATAAGTAAGGTAAAAAGCAGAAAGATCAAACAGGATTTCTCTGCATAATTAAGTATCTCCATTGATCTTTTTTAAATGAAGACTAAATATTTGTGGGTTCAGACCTCTTTACAGGTATTTGTGGGTTCTGGATTTCATTGTTCCATATGCTCTTACTTCTCATTGAAAATAAGCTTTAAGTTAAATTGATAATTAAATAATAAGTTTTAAGATAATAGAATTTAATTTAAAATTAATGATCTTAAATCATTAAATATTAAGTATGACCATATTAATCCCATCAAACAAAGTAGTTGGCCATATATGATTTGCGTTTACCCATAATTGAATATTGATTAAATTATGTTTAATATAGTGAAATACGTAGATAGAAATGAACAAGTAAAGTGATACAGCTTTGTTCTAATAGACATAACAAGGAAATGAATACAAATAGTATTTTCACCATCATATTGTACAAAATCAAATACGTGGGAGAATCCATCCAAAGGAGCAACACAACAGAGTTAGCGATAAGCTTGAAGAACACTCGTAAAGTTCGTGGACATAAGGACAAATATAAGATGACGTGAGAGGGGACATCATCATTTTTATATCTGTCACGTGAGTAAAGTCGAGTCATAAAGAATGCTGCCCAATAGATGTAGGGCACCAGCCCATAAACTGCATGCATATGAAGTTGAATTTTAAAGCTCAACCCCAGCACCTATCAGCTATGGGTCGGTCACTCTCAATTTTTTGGGACTTGGTGAAGTGAGCAGGGACGTATGCGATGCATAGGACATGGTTGGATATTAATTTGCATGAAATTTTTGAGCTCCAAGCCTGCAACTTGACATGGTAATATGTAAACACTGAAAAGGAAATGTTAAACTAACATATGATAATTACCAAATAAAAGATTTGGACGGTTTAATATGTGATAGGAGACTAAAAATATGTATGTGCAATTCCCTGATTGATGATATCTTTATAATAGGTATTGAAAATGGTAACTACGTGGATCCAAAGAATTAGGATTAGAGATGGCATTACGGCAACTTAGCTTTATCCTTGCCCACTTCATTTTGCAGTACTCTACAGAGAAGAACAAATTAAGCTGGTCCTATCCTACATCGACATGGTCTTCGGGCCACTACCCCATGTAATAGCATATTGTCCAGATGGCAAATTTTGATGGCTTAGAAGAATTTGTGAAACTTCTTTTGTGGCTGCTATTGCGGGAAATTAATCAAATGGGAGCATTGTGGGCTGTCTGAGTATAGTTTTTCTACATTTCCTTTTCTACACTTGTATCCAAAAATCACCTTCTCTGGTATCCTTCTATTTGAGGACTCCCGAGTACTTTTTCTTCTTTCCCAACACCTTATCCCTTTCTCAACATTAAAAGCCATAGTCTGGAGTTTATCAGCTGGGTTGAAACCCTCCAAGTTTTGCAACCCCACTAAGAGGGGAGCTTGCAAATCACAAGACTATTATTTGTTAGATTAGTTAAAACTGATGAATTTTAACCTATTTTGTGATTTGGGTGTAGATTAATGATATGAAGGAGGCATCAAAAGTAACAGGTTGAAACAAACCGACAAGGCACGTCTCTAGGATTTCTTTAATGGTATGGTTAGACAAAATCTTCACTCTGACACACCAAGACGAGAACGTGTACCCATTCACATTAGGAATCATTCAATCGCGTCAGAAAATGGACAATCAGTCTCTCTGAAGCTCTCCTTTTTTCCATCTATAAATGCGGGTTACTCCCACTGCACTCACTCATCCATCCCTTGAGCAAACAATCTTCTTGTGAGTTTTTTTCAGTCTTCGTTCCCCCAACAAAATGGCATACTCCAAGGCTTTTCTCCTTCTTGGCCTTCTGTGTGCTGTCGTTCTTGTCCTCTCCTCTGAGGTGTCAGCTAGAGAGCTAGCTGAGGCTGCTCAAACACGTGAGTTCCCCACTCTTTTAGACACTTTGTATGCATCACTTGCTACTATGCACATTCTCTTGAGCTGCACAATAGCACATGCCAGTCAATGGTGTTTTTGCTCTAACTGATAGATTAACAAATAAGCAAAGTACCTTTCTAATTTTAATTAAACCATGGATATATCTTGGAGAATTTCCTCACCACTCCTTAGCAGAATCAATACCGTGACTAACTAATAACGCCCTTTTTTTACTCTTTCTAATGGTAGAAGGGAGTGTGGAAGAAGCTAAACACTGGGGACATGGACACGGGCATGGACACTGGGACATGGAGATGGTCATGGTCATGGCCACAGGCATGGACACCATGGCAAACCCGGACATGGTGGTGCTGCTGAGACAGAGGAAAATGAAAGTGAAGCAGGCGAGAATTAGGCAGAAGCACTTCTAGCTGCTGTATGTGCACGCATACACCGTGCAAATAAGGTTGTGTAGTTTACGTAAGTTAGTGTGTCAATAAGGCATGTGTGATCAGTGGTTGCCACTAGAGTCCCTAAGTAAGATGGATGTATGGGTTTGCCAAAAATATTATAGAATCATTATGTTAGTTTATTAGCCTGAAATGAGAACTTTCTCAGGGCTCCTTTGCATCTGTTTTTGGCTTTTAATACCAAGAAAAAAAGTTAATGAAGCAGAAAGAATATGGAGATTCAAATTAACCAATTTGCCACGTCTCTAATTTTTCTCCATTTTCTTCCTTGACGTGACTCAAACATATGAGAGAAAACGTTGATTAATTCTCTTTCACATGCAGCTAAGTACTTGGCGTAATCTCAATGGAATATTTTTAAATCATGAAACTCTGAAGGATGCCAATTAGTATGGTGGATATGGACATGGATACCGGCACCATGGCCAACCTGGTCATGGTGGTGCTGGAGAGGAGATGGCAGATGAACCAGAAGGTCGCAGTTAGATTGTTCATCCTTATTGGTACAGTACAACAACATGGGGTGGATGATTCAGCATAGCTGGGCTGTATCTATCTCTGTGTTTTCTCATGTTGTTTCTAACCCTTTGTGCAATATATTAGAGTGCATATCAGCACATGATATATGCAAAATAATCAAAGTAAATGTTGCTGCTTGTGAGGGTCTCTTGTCAAAGTATATATAAGAAAATATATACTTGAATAGAGATTAAGTTAGTGAGAATCAAGTTTGAAAAAGAATTATGAGGTTGTTTGATATGAGGACAAATGAAAGAACAATGACGTGAGAGGTGACGCAACCATAAGCATGATATATACTATAGGACTTAGGATACATCCCCGTGTAGAAATGTAGGGCCCCAAGTCCCTGAGTTGCATGTGAGGTTTAACTTAGGGCTCAAAGCCAAGAGCCATCACGCTCACCCTTGGGTCACTCAGCGGTATTCTCTTCAGGACTTGGTGACGTGAGGAGGGACGTATGCAATGTACATGATTGGTCGAAGAATTTTGTTATCAAAGAGATCATTCTGAAGAATATTTTTGAACCACAATATGACATGCTAATATCATTGAAGTTAAATCAGCAACTTTCTAAAAATATTGGTAAAAAAAAAAAAAATCAAAAGAATTTTAAAGTGATTATAAAATTTTCAATTTATTTCCATAAAAAGATCATTTAAAAGCTTGTTCAATAATTCTTATAATTTTTTAATAAAATTTGAGATTTTTTTCTAAATAAGTATAAAATCATTTGAAAGTGCTGAAATATTTAACTCAGAAATGATCTATTATATAAAAATATCTCTAACATGATAAATTTCTTAATACCCAAACCTTTAATGAATTGATGTATCAATTAAGAATTTGATCATTGTCCAAAGTTCAAATTATAATGAAAAATTTTTAAATTTTCAAATGATGGAAGAGAATATACCATGAAAAAAATTATTTAACAAAATATAAAATACAAAATGATAAAAAAAAATTATTCAAAAAAAAATCAGATAAGATTAGTATATAAGAAAAAAAAATGATAAAAATAGAATAAAAGAAAACAATAAATAAAGGTGTTATTATATTTTCTCTTTAATTTTATTTAACTTAACAAAGTAAAGATTAATTTTACTCATTTAGATTAAGTATAATAAGTTCTTTGATATTTGGATTAAATATACTGAGTCGTTATAAACCTAACATTCCGGTAAATAACTTCTTTATTTTGAGTGGAAATACAAACAAATGAAATTAACAAATAAATAGGATTACAAAATGTATTTGATGAATTTTCAAATTAATGATGATTATGTATAATTCAAACCTTAAGAGAGTGAAATTAATTCTATAAAATAAATTTATTTTTATTTTTATTTAAAATTTATAACATTTTTTTTTAGTATTTGAAATGTAATTATTTTTTATATTTTAAAAATTCAAAATTAAATTTATATTAGTTGGGGTTATTTTTTTATTTTTTTAAATCTCTAATTATTTATAAGAATTTTCCTTTTTTTTTTTTTTTTAAATTTATGGGGAATGATACATAAGATTTTTTATTTTATTTTTTTCTTACATACCAATTTTATTTGTTACCTATTATGTTCTGAAGTCTAATTGTATTGTACATTGGAGATGATAAAAAGGATATAATTCCAAATCACCACTCTGTTGTCACCTAACTTGAAGTTGTACATTTACCTAATCATCACCTAACTTAAAGTTGTCCGCTTACCTAATCTAATTAAAATACTTAATGAATACCACAATCATCTTAAAAAATCTTTACAAAAGCTAAGAGTCTCTAGAAAGTCTCTAAAACTATACGACAGAAAACCCATGAGGCAAGAAGCTTATAAAAAGCCTTTAAATTCCTTCAAGTGAGGAGAGAGATAGAGAGTTCCATCTCCAAGCAGAACCACCTTCAAATAGTTTGAGAAAAACCTCCACATCTGAAAAAAATTTCAAAAACATAGAAAGACTATTGTAAGCACAAGAATAATGAGAAGTCACATGTCAATCAATTTTTGTTTTGCACCAAAGCAGAAGAAATAAAAGAAAACAACTTCTTGGAAGCTTCATAATCAATAAGCTTACAAATAGCTTCTCCCAACCAAATTTAAGTGGGCAAATCCTTCTCCGCTATTGAATCCCTCTCTGTATCCACCAAACAAATGAATACAAATTCAGTTAGTCATGAAAGAATTTTAGTACCTTCATACGCTTTCTTGTAATTGTAGATCAACTTTTGTAGTTAGATAGATGAATCAAATGCTTCTAGTCAATTTTTAAGTGATATTTTAAGAATTTTATGCATGTATTAATTTATTCTAATTTTCGTATTATATAATAAATTATTAGGACAATTGTTTTTGGTTCTAGTGATTTTTTAAGTGATATTTTATGTAGTTACACATGTATTAATTTATTCTAATTTTCCTATTACATACTAAATTATTAGGATAATTGATTTTATGAATAGGAGTAGAGGCAATTATTGTAATTTGTGGGATCATCTTGCAGACTCTTTAGTATAAAGAAAACCTCAATGGTAAAGTGTACGTAACTCTTATTGAGAGGAAACTGCTATAAATCCTATCTGTGCTTTACCTATTCCATGCATGACCCACATACCCGTTCTCAATCCTTCACGTGGGATCGAATTTAATCATACTCTAAAAGGCATTATTGGTCATGCAGCTGGCAAGAAAAATAATTCTCTCTAACCTCTTTGTTATAAGGTTACATTAATGGCACAATAGAGTGCTTCAATTACTTTTTCTTTAACAATCCATTAACGTATCGACATGAATAAGGATAAATGGACGAGATGCGAGCAGGGACGCAACCATAATATAGGAATTAGAATCTAGTACCTAATTAAGCCTTTGAAATGAATGCAAGTTAAGGATAATTTAAGTTCAAATTAACCCAGCCAAGACCCATCTCCTATGGGTTACTCAATACCATTATTTGGGATATATGCAATACTATTTCCTGATCATTGAAGGAATTCTGTAATCAAAGATATTATGATGATATTTTTGAACTGCAATAGTATAAAGTAATGTCATATTGAGGAGAATTTTGAATTAATGCATGCAAGATTAGTTATGTTTGGTAATTGTTTTCTAAAACGGTTTTGAAAAAAAAAATTTAAGAATAATTTTTTTAAAACTGTTTTTTAAAGTTTTGTAGAATAAAAGTTTGTTTGAAAATTTAAAATGTTTTTAACTTGTTTTTAATATTTTAAATATGTTTTAAAAATAATTTTTATATTTAATACTTTATATTTTAATTATTCTATATATTTATATAATTATTTTTTTTAAATAAATCTTAAAAAAAGAAGCGAAAATAAAAAAATAATTAAAAGATATTTTTTTAAAATATCATATTTTATATTTTTAATTAAAATAGAAAATATAAAATAGTTTTTAGTTATTAAACATTTATTTTTTAAAAAAAAATATTTTTGAAAACAGTTTATATGCAGACACAAAATCAAAATAATATGGCTTTTTAGTGTTCCACTATCAAAATTCTAACTAACTAACTATATATATATATATAGTTCGACCTTCCTCAACATCGAAATAAATGCCCACCAATATGATTATAGTACTTCCAAAAGAACAAGTAATTGAAACTTTTTTCCTTTTCCCCGATTTACTCTCTCTCTTTCTCTCGCCTTCCATTATGAACTTTTGAAATAGGTTTTTGAGAGAGCTAAGAAAATTGAATCCCACGAACGTGAGAGTCCCAACAAAAGTGACTTCTTGCAAAACCATGTGAATAAAAGCTTTACTGCTATTTTTGGTTTATTCTTTGGAGCCTCATTCTACAGTCCACAGAAGCCCGCAAAAGTGGTTCTACACCAACATATTACTAGCAATTACCATGTGATTATGGAACCTCTTTTGTGGCAGTAAACGTATTGTGGGTTGTGAAGTATAAGTTTTTTGCTGCATCCTGGGCTTTCTGGACAGTCTCAACTCCAATATATATACATAAGGTTCAACTTTAAAGGCTATAAAATAAGGTTTAAAAAGTACTTATAACGATAACTTGTTCTTAAGGTTGTACAGATTGCTTCCTACAAACATAGATACATGGGATAAATATTTGGTGTTTATGCATAAATGGTATGGGCTCTTTAGACAAAATGTTGAGTTTTACTCATAGAAGGCAAGGGGCATTTACATTACAAATCAATCAATGGGACCAGAATGTAGACAATCAATCTTTCAACTTCTCTTTCTATGCATATATACACAGGGGGTCTTCACGATGCTTGCACTCACCCATAAATCCCCTATCCAACAATGTCCTTTTGAGTCTCTCCTTAGTCTCCTAAGAAAATGGCTTTCTCTAAGGCCTTTTTACTCCAGGGCCTTCTCTTTGCTGTTCTTCTCATCCTCTCTAAGGTTTCAGGAAGAGAGCTAGCTGAGGCTGCTCAAACCCGTGAGTTTCTCGCATTCTTAAACCTTACTTTTTGCCTTTCATCTTTGAATCTTTGCCACCATGCATGCGCCCACATAGTCTTGATCAGCACAGCACACCCCAATGCCAGTGAATGGTGTGTAAAATGTTCACCAACTTTTCCTAGTGTCTCACAATATTTGCAAGCATTCCAGTTGAGGCTTTCTGCCAAATCAAGAGCCTCTAGTCCTGCACATCATGCCACGGAGGACATATACTTGCTCTTGATTTAAGAAACCTGTGAGAATATGTATCGAAGAATATTCTCTCTAAATTGCCTATGTGACAGGTTTAGTTTCATCAGTGTTTAGTTACAACTTTTCCCCTACACATTTGAGGTTTCAGATTTTCTTGGCTAAGAAAAATCAAGTAATAGTTCAGTGAATACGAAGAAAATCTTTCTCTATAACCACACAGCGAATAACAGATGAGAATCTTGGAATTTCCCTTGCCACTTCTCAACAGAATCAAGCACTGTGGCTGATTCAACTTTTTTTTTTTTTTCCTCTTTCCAGTGACAGAAGGAAGTGTAGAAGAAGCTAAGAACTGGGGGCATGGATATGGACACGGGCGCTGGGGATTTGGATATGGACACGAGCACTGGGGATTTGGACATGGACAAGGCCACTGGGGATTTGGACATGGACACGGCCACCGGCGACATGGACACGGGCATGGCCATTGGGGACACGGACACGAAGGCATACCCGGACACAATGGTGCTGGTGGGAAAGTGGATTTTAGCATATTAGCCTATTTTCTTTTTATTATTTTTCATTTTTGTTAATACCTATAGTTGGTTAGGTGTTTGTTTTTTTAGATGAGCTTTACAGCTCCATTTGCGTGAACTTCTGTGAGGTAAAGCTCTTTAGCTCCTCTGTTTTCTATCCCTGTACAACAATCAATCAAGGAAAGAGAATCAGTCAATTTCTCTCCATTTTCCCTTGTAATAGTGGAGAAGGAAACCGAAGCTGGTCAGAATTAGATAAAACACCCCAGTTGCTGCATTTGCACAACTACTATAACGTCTGAGGTTCTGCTGTTTATATACATTTGTATGTAAATAAGTCATGTGGTGAGGAGCAGCAGCCACAATATCCCCTCAAGAAGATGGTTGAATTAGTTTGCCTAGCTAGATCTTCAAGCATGTGAAAAACTAGCACAAAAGAAAAGATGGTCGGTACGTTGGCATTTAAAGACTTATCCCATTAAAAGAAGTCGGCCCAAGCGCAGGTTGCTGAATGATTTTCTTTACTTGGTTCCTATTCAAGTTCTCAACATATAAAAATAATTTATTAAATTTAAACTTATTTTTTATTTTCCTTCACTTTTTTTTTCTTCTCTATTTTCTTTCTTTCGTGTTTTCCCTCAAATTTTCTTTGAACCAAACATAGCCTAAAGAAATCAGTTTAAAACCACATCTAGAAATTGTGGCTTTTAGTACAAATTTAGAAATTCCTCTATCAGCTTTAATATACATTTGGAAACTAGGTTTTTAATTTTTTTTAAGAGGGCATTTTATATAAAACATGGATTCAAATTAATTTTAAAAAATTAAAAAATTAATACTGGAAATAATAATTTCCAAAGATGTCTATAAGTTATATTTTATTGGCCTAAAGCCAATTTGACCCAGGATTCCAATGGTTTGGTCATGATAATCAGGAAAGTCTGGGAAGACCCATCAAATAGACTCTACAGTCTTCTGTGGATCATCTTGAGGCTTCAATATTTTAGGGACCTAAGAAAGACTATGACTAAGGGATATGATTCGCTGAACCAGTTTTCAAAGTAAAATTATGTAGTTTTTTCAATTGATCTTGGGGAACTGCATCTTCAAAAACGATTCACGTGTCTTTTTGGCTTTGGAAACAGGAAAAATAAATGATGGTGAATTGTTTCCACATATCAAGAGAGGGGCATATAGATATATAATTCACTCACTCATCCATTTCCTCGAGCAAATTGATCATCTTCTTCTGAGTCTCTTCTTAATCTTCATTTCCCAAAGAAAATTGCTTACTCTTGAGACATTTTTCCACATGGCCTTTTGTTTGTTGTTATGAAGTGCCTTGTTTTCTTTAGAGGAAGGGGCTTTGAGGTTTTCGAGGTCAAGGCTGATAACGGGTGCTTCATGCAGTTATGGTTTGAAACTCTATGTCACTTGTGTAGCAAGGGGGGAAGCCATAAGGTGGGGTGGTGAGTTCTAATGCTAGCTAAGTGGTAGAGGCCAAGGCAATAGAGTTTTGCATTCTTATACTCTTAAATGAATTATCAAAGGATGAGCATTTCGGCAATGTGATACAAAGACAGTACGACCCTGAAGATTACACTAGTGTGGGGTAGCACAAGGATTAAGTTTGATTATAGCTGACGGATTGACTACAAATATATTCTGGCCATGATTACATGTTTTACATTTTAAACATCTCTTTAAATGTTATATTATGATAACTTTCGTATACTAACTTTATTATATGATATGTCATGACTGTTCAATGGATTTCAATTCACTCTATTTAATGGACAAGGAGCAAATAAGTATACTTAAAGGTTGAGCCAAAGTCAGTTCCCAAGAGTGAGCCTTAAAGCATGTGCCTATTGGCTTATTTGGTTATCCTTAGTTACATTGGGCATGTGCCTTTGAGGCATAGTGCTAATTTGAGGTTGTACCTGTCCTTAAAACTTTGTTAATGCTATGGTCTTATGCTTTTATTTTCCTTTTTAGTAGTCTTTGATTTTGCTTTACAGCATGCCTCTTCAGCTGTAAACTCCATCTTCATTCCATAAACTTTCCCTTTTATGATCTAAAACATTTATAGTGATATAACTACCACTTCCATACTCAATAGACAACTCTTTTTTGTTAGATGGAAGATGCTGATTTCATTTGAAGAAGTAACTGAATAATTTTTGACATACAGCATGATCCACCAGTATCCAATCTAAGAAAACTGAATCCCCAGAAAGTCAGTTCTCACCAAAAGTGAAATTAGGCAGAACCATGAGAGAAAAAACTTCCCCACAACTTGAAAATTACCCAGAAACTTCTACTTTGCTGCTATCTTTGGTCTTATCATTTGGAGCTTCATCCTTCAGTATAAAGACAAGAACAAAAGTGGTCATATACCATTATATTACAAGCCATTACCATGTGATATTAATGGTGGTCGTATTGTATGGATTACGATAAATTCAGAAACTTCTTGTGGCTATAGTTGCATTGTAGGTGGTGATTGGTGGAGTATAATTTGGCTGCATCTGGATTTCTTGGATGGTTCCAAGATTGGGACTCAGGAGTCTTCCCTCATTGCAGGTAGGGGCTCTGAACTAATTTGAAAGGGTATTTCATCTTTGTATATACATTTTTTTCCTGAAGATTTCCAACATGTTGGGACAAAACACATAAAACAAGTCTTCACTAAGTGTGTTAGAAAAGCTATTGAAAATATGCTTCCTTTTTCTATCTGGTATCTCAATTAGTGTTTTTAGTACTCCCAACTTCCGCTTTTCGGCTTATAATCAACACATACTTTATGAATTAACTTAACTCCATTGAACAAACTTTCCCCACTGCATTAAATGGAGTTTGCAAGCCATGAGGCTTAAAGAAAATTCATTAGATTAACTTCTGTAATGGTGTGGTCATGTTAGACAAAATCAGGACTTACACAACAAGACAGCATGTGAATTAGCATTGCAAACTAATTGATGAGATCACGAAAGGGAGAATCGGTTTCTCTGAACATCTCCCTCATTCATTGAGCTAATAATCTTCCGTTAAGCAAATAAAGTTTAGTTTATCTTAGTTTGGCATAAATCCATACTTTTAGGTATATCAATGGGTCAGAAGTTCCAAAGTTCCCTCTGTTTTGGTTCTCTGTTTATGAACTGTGTCCCATTTGAGGCTCTGCTTAGCCAGAGGAAGTGCCAACTAATGCTGAGCTGCTGCTCATGACGAAGTTTAACTACCCTGACAGCTAAAGAATATGAACTCCAACAGAACATCAACACACCTTTAATAGCACCATATTCTTCAATATGATATTAAAAACTCTGTAGTTTTTCTCAGATTTAAGAGCCTTATTCTATGTTCTATCTGCCTTACATCTCTCATAACTAAACCAACCCAGATTTGCCACCATACTGTCTCCTGTCTTGTGGCTAAACCAAACAATAAGCCTGTCACTAAGATCAACCACCCTGAAATACTGATTTAGCCCATGGTTTGTCATCTTCATAAACCTGAATAACTGCCCAATCGATAGAAGAGAAGACCACTGACTGCTGCCTGCAAATTCTGAGTAACCTTAATTTCTGTTGTTGATCAAACAAATTCCATACAATAAACCATCCATGGCCCACCAAAATATGCAATTTTTAATCCATGGTTTGCCATCAACATAATTTTTCAGGATATAAAAGTCTCTATCTCATGTCATTTGGAGAACTAAATCAGAGATTTTTCAACATTGTTGCATTGAATGGGGGTATCTTTTCCCTAACAAGCTCAAAAAAAATTTAATTTCTCCAACGACTCGGTCGATGACCCCGGCTCTTATCAGTGGCGGAAAAAACAGCCAGAAGCTGGTAACCACCACGAACCCCACGGTGAGCGGCGCCGAAACAGCCCAATGCAGCCGCCACCGGCCTGAAAACAGTGACTTGAGACCAATCTCCACCACCAAGCACAGGCCATGCAGCACAAAGAAGCAGGTCATTTCCCACGAAGGGCTCGCACGTATGACGTAGTAGAACAACAACTCGTGCACCAAACCGGATACCACAAACGTCGCCACCACCGCCGGCAGTGGCGACAACTGTCTGCTGACCACCTTCTCCGCCGCAGATTTCATGGGCTTATATACTGTTTGGCGCAGCAGATTCGTCACCATGAGGTTCCACCTCCGTCCCCAGAAGTCTTGCAGGGAAGTCGACAAATACGGCTCGTCTGACGGCTGCTCCACCTCCAGCCCCGCCATGGACTTCACCAGTGAGTTGCAAAGACTGAAAACAATCTCTATAAACAGAAAAACTTGGCAACAAAGCACGCCCAAGAAGATATTGGGGTGTATTAGCTCTTTATAGTCATACAACCCGATGAAAAGACCAAAACCCAAAATTTTGACTGCAAAATTCAGAGGCAATTTCGGGGGTTTATATGGGTGTTGCTGATTTTGCTTGATTTTGATGGGGAGACAAGCAATGATGATGAAGATGGGGAGAGACTTTGGTCGGCCGGTGACGAGAGGGCCTAAATCAAAGGATAAGAGGGCTAGTTTGAAAGTAGCGAGCCAGGATATGAACAAGGCGGTGAAGCCGGAGAGAAGAATGGATGAGAAAAGGGAAGGAAGGGTGACAAAAATGGAAAAGATTGGGAGGAGAGAAAGGAGTCTGAGCTTGCCTTTGGGGATTTTTGAGACAACGAAATAGGCGTAGCAGAGAGATGCAAGAACAGAGAGACATACCGTGATCAAGCTCCTGATATCGCCTTCCATTTTCACTAGATTTTTCTGCTGTTAGATCTTCCTTTTATGGTGTCAATATATGCTTTTGGAGTGTGGATGGAAGGTTGGGCCTGTTGATCACCAATGGGGGAGTAGACAATGGCGTCTGGGCCTCTACTTTCTTGTCATCTCTTTTATGGAGTCGCCTTTCTGACCCTCGAATACCCTCTGTCGGAGAACTTTATTCTTGAAATGAAAATCCTTCCATATTTTCCGGATTTAACCTCTTGTCAGAAAATCTCTTCTTTCTCATGTAAAAGATATGTAATAAAATTACAATTTTTTTTTTTATTTCATTTTACAAATATAATGTAGAAAAAATAATTTTTTTATCCAAAATAAAATAAAATTCATAACCAAAAGTTTTAAAAATAATGTATAAAATATGTAAAATCCTCGTTACAAGAACGAGAAGTTATATGAGAAATTATAAAGTTAAACATAGTTAGAAGTTATTCATGTAATTTTTAATCTCTTATATAATTTTTAGTTATAAAAACAAAATTATATAGTCAAAGACTATATAATGAATATTTCACAGTTATATAAATTTCCTTATTTTTATTATGACAAAATAATCTATTTCGTTAATATTACTTAATATTAATGCATTTTTAATATATTTATAATAATGTTATAGCAATAAGATATTGCAAAATCTTAAATCATTATATTTTTATCCATAAATATTACTTAATTGGTAAAATATTGCTAGATAATTTATTCATTTTTGTATTTCAATAAATTGAAATATTATTCTAATTAAATTATTTCATATATAGTTTTCAAATAATGTCAAATCTTACCAAACTTGAATTTGTTGCTCTCGATATTTAAGGCAAAAACTACTTATATTAGATTGTGAATGCTAAAATTCACCTAGATGCACCTAATCTTGGAAATGATATTAAAGAAGAAAATGATATCTGCTCGTGGAATAATGTTGAAGCTTTAATATTCCTTCATCACATTGATGAAGGATTAAAATGTGAATACCTTACCATCAAAGATCATTTCATCTTTTAGAATAATCTAAAAGAATAATATGTCCACCAAAAGATTCTAATCTTTCCTAAAGTACGCTATGATCGGATGTATTTGAAATTATAAGATTTCAAGTTAGTGACTATAACTCAATTTTATTCAAAATTAACTCACAATTAATGCTATGTGAAGAGAAAGTCATTAAAAAATATACGTTTGAAAAAACATTTACCACTTTTCATGCCTCGAATGAACTTTTATAGTAACAATAGCAAAATAATTTTTTAAACTAAATAATATAAATTAATTTCATGTCATTGAACAAAATAATGAAATTTTCAATCACAATCACAATCATGGTAGACACAATTCTTAGTGCCATGATGATTATAGTCATTCTCATAATAGAACAATTCAAACTACAACAAGTGGAATAATTCAAAAACACAACCCGAAAAATGATAGAACCACAAGCAAACATATTTGTGAGAATGAATGGTATAGATGTGGTATGAAAAAAAATTGGTCATGTATCTATCATACTTAAAAACATTCGGTTGACATTTATTAAGTCTTGATAAAAGCAAAAAGGAAAGAGGTTGAAATGAACTTCATTGATGGTGGTGATTGCACAATGGACTTAACCTATCTAGATGTTTCACACTTCTTTGAGAATCTCAATGGAAAATTGAATATATAATTAGTGATGGAAATGTGTGTTATGATTAAATGTTATGTTCCTATTTAGTTCTTTGCTAGTCGATTTACTATGTTATTATCTTTTGAACATATTATCTATAGTATACATTTTTTACAATTTATTTCACATTTTACTTTTACATATGATCATTTTAAATCTAAATTTTTTTCTTTATTTATATTTGAAGATATATGGATCTCTCTTACATTAATAAATTATAAGATATCCATTATGGATGCATGCCTCGTAGATTACACTATAATACACACAATTCTTCATTATAAAAAATATTTTTCCAACCTAACATTAACTAAGTCTAATTTTAATAACATATCAAGTCCTATCGACATAATTCAAGACTCTAGAAGAGCAATAATTATTTTACCTTATGGAATTAAATTCTACATCAATGATGCTCTTTCTTCTACTAAATCCAATCGAAATCTTCTTAGTTTCAAATATATTTACTAAAATGGATAACATATTAAAACTATGAATAATGGTAGTAATGAATATCTTCTCTTTACTTTAATTATTTATGAGAAAAAATATATCTTGGAAAAGCTTCCTTTTTACTCATGTAAGTTATATCAAATAACTATCAAACCCATTAAATCATATGTTCTCATGAACCAAAAGTTCTATGACTCAAAAACTTGTATGCATTGACATGAATGCCTTAGTCATCTAGGATTCTATATGATGCATTGTATCATTAAAGTTAATTCTTTTAGTCATCCTTTGAAGAACCAAAAGATTCTGATGCCCAGTGATTATAATTGTGGTATATCCTTATAAGGCAAATTAATTATTAAACCATCATTTACTAAGATTGTATCTAAATCCCCAACCTTTCTAAAATGCATTCAAAATGACATTTGTTGACCTATTCATTCACCTAGTGAACCCTTTTGTTATTTTTATTGTTTTAAATAATGTCTCAATTCATTGATCTCATGTTTGTCTTCTTTTAACTAGAATGTTGCCTTCACTAGGTTACTTGTTTTAATAATTCGACTTAAGACAAAATTCCTTGATCACTCTATTAAGACAATTTATCTTGATAATGTTGATGAATTCTCCTCTCACACATTCCTTAATTATTGTATGTTAGTTTGTATTGATGTTGAGCATCATGTTGCTCATACTCAAAATGGATTAGTTGAATCTCTTATTAAGCATTTGCAATTGATTACTAAACCATTAATCTTGAGAATAAAATTGTCTTTGTCTACTTGGGGACATGATATTCTCCATGTTCCAACTTTAATTCGGATTCGTCTTATAGCTAATTGTGAATTCTAACCTTTAAATCTTACTTTAGGTTATCAACCAAAATTTTCATATTTACATTTTTCAGTTATGCTATCAATGTTCTCATTGCTCTATCACAACATTCTAAGTTAGGTCCTTAATATCGACTTGGTATATATGTTGATTTTAATTTTTCATCTATTATCGTAAACCCTTAATAGGTGATGTTTTCACTACCCACTTTGCGAATTGTTATTTTGATGAAATGTTTTCTTGTTATTATAAGGAGACAAGTGACTATTATTCTCTATTGTCCAAAATACTAAGCCTTATATCTTTAATCAATCATTCATTCAATTATTGAGTTCAATTTTTCATTATTTTCCTATATGCCTTAATCCTAGGTTTTCATGCTATACACTCCAAGAGAACTCTTTAGTCTCTCATGGGTGTGTTTTCACAAGGACAATTCATTAAAAAAAGATAAAGAACCTGAGAAAACAAAGGTTATATTTAGTTAAAAAAAACACCCAAAAGGGGGGGGGGATGAATTGGGTTTTTTTAATCTTTTCAATCACAACAAATTTAAACAAAATATAAGCAAAGTAAAGAGATAGAGTTTAGAGAATTCAAACTCAGGTTTATAGTGGTTCGACACTTCCTTGCCTACGTCCACTCTCCTTAACCTCCTAACCAAGTGAGGGTTCCACTAACTTGAAGCTTCAACCAAGCTTCCAATCTTCTTACACTTGGATTCCGGCTACAATGGGCTCTTACACAACCTCTTCAAGATTCAACCCTCTTGAAGGCTTTAACACTCAGATTGTTACAAGATATAATCACTCAACCTAGCTTAGAGATGACTCAAATACAAGACAAAGATAGGATGACAAACAAGAGTGCACTAAAGGATATGCAAGTGGTGATTTAATGCACAATGAAATAAATGAGAGCTTTTTGATCAAGAACATGTAGGTAGGCTTTGAGTGCAAGTGTTCTTTTATCAATAAATGAAGTGGAGCTCTCAATTTATAGGTTTCTAAGCTCGGGAATCAAAAACAGCAAAAGGTAACCTCGTCCGGTCGAGCTAGAGGTCGACCGGTTCACTAGCCGTTGGAGCATTTAATGCATGACAGGTTACCGTTGCCTCAACCGGACCTCAACCGGTCCTCGACCGTTCCTCAACCGATCCTCCACTGGTAAGAGAAACACCTCGACCAAGAAGAGAAGGCTACTGAGAGAGAGAAGATTTTTTTACCTCCCTCGACCGGTCCTCGACCGGACGACATCAACCGGTCAACCAGTTCCTCAACCGGTTGGCCATAGTCTCGACCGGTTGAGCCTTTTTAGCCCCGAAAAACCTATTTTTTGATTCCTTTCTTTTCTAACACTTAGGCAAGGTCTTTAAGTAAATTATTAAGCTAATTTTGAAACATTTTGCCTAAGGTAAATTAGTTAAAAACTCGGGTTTTAATGAAATCGACGTTTTAAAGAATAAACCGAGTTTTCTAAGATGCATGAAACATATGAAAATCCTAAGTGCACTCATGCATTCATCTTACATTAGTTTTCTATGATCACAAGTCTTCCAAGCGTCCCGATCTTGTATCCATTTGGTCATTTGATGAATTTTCGAGTTTATACCTCAGATTCTTAAACATTAAACTATTTAGTCACTTAACCATGATTTGTTATCATCAAAACCCGATTAGGAGAACCCTTGGGCAAATAGAACCATTCTTGAAAATTAAATAAATAAAAAATAATATATTAATTAATAATAATGGGAAAAAACAAACAAATAAACAAACCAAGATCTTGACTTCATCTTTTTCTCTCCAACCTAAAAAAATCCAAAAACCCTAAAAATTGAGTTTTTGTAGTTTCCCCCAAAAAAACCTCACACGTGTTATGTTCCTATCGGCCACTTATTTTACAAATAATTACCTAAAAATAACTAAATAATAATAATAAAATCATGATTTCTAGTCGTGTGAGGCCCACTTAAGGTAAATGAGTGCCTAAGATGCAATTCCTGAGGTGGAGGAAGTGAAACATCAAAGTGAAAGTTTGTTATTTCAAAATTAGGGTCATTTCGAAATGGATTTTAAATTCACAAGTTGAATTTCGAAATCATTTGGAAATGGTTCTTCAACTCTATGTAGTTGTCTTCAAATGACCATAACTTCTTTGTTTCACCTTCGATTTATGCACTATTTGAAGTTTTGGACTCCTAACTTCCCTAGCTTCGCAATGATGTATAGTTTGCCCAAAATTAACCTAGGAAAGTGCTCCATATTTTACTTTAAAGTTAGAGTATGTGTTGTTAATAGATTTCGAGTTCCAAATTTCCATATGAACTTGATTGTATTTTTTTCAAATCTCTTCTATTATGGTTGTTTGCCCTCTATCTTACTCCATAACATCCATTGCTAGTATTTCATACCTATGAGTTACTTTTTTCAAACTTTTTCTTGGATTTTTCGTGGTTCACAAGTCTCGTGTCTCTCAATTATACATGTTAACCTCTTTTACTTTCTTGGTTGATAATAACTTTTACACTTATCATTTTTTTCATCTTGTAAACCTAGAATTAGGCTCAAAATAGAAGTTAGATCTATAATTAGGGTTTTAACATCAATTGGAGTTAAGTTGGATAATTTAATTTTTTTATATTGCATAAATCATATCATATATGTGTTATTGAAGCACATATTTTATCTCCAATCAACAAGTCAATTCCAGAAGAATAGAGAGACATATGTGGAATGTATCATCTTTGTCTCATCTTGATTCTTGTACAAGGCACTGTAAACTAGAAGTTCAAAGGATTATTCATTTTCAAAGACTTGCAAATTAGTTATCTAATGCCTTTACAAAAAAAAAAAAAAAAAAAAAAAAAAAAACAGTGATGAAGTCACATATATCGGATGTGAATATATACCTCAACCCGTATTAATGTCCTTATAGGACAATTGGAGAATGTAATGTCAAGTGAATTTAAGATATGCTTGAAGCATGGTAGAGCTATTGGCCCAAAGGATATAGTTCCTAAAAAAACACATAATAAACAACATATGAAAAACTTGGTACTCTTGAAAAGCTTATAAATATGAAAAAGTTAATAGAAATGAATTATGAGACCCAACTTGATAAAAGGGTAGCCTCTGAAGATGCATAAATTGAGCAATGGTCCCTTAAAGAAATATTGATACCTAGAACTAGTGAGATCTAAAGGAGTTATACAAGAGAAACACAAAGGGTGTAGTAATATTATCATTGACAATATATTTGCTTTCCAAGAAGCTATGTACATCATAAGAAATGATGAAGATCAAAAACCATAAACTATGAATGAATGTCGAAAAAAAAAATTATTGACCAAAATGGAAAAAGGCAATCCAAACAAAGCAAAACTTATTAGCAAATTAATGGATATTTGAACTTGTAATTCAAACACCTAAAAACATAAAGCCTATGGGATATAAATAGGTCTTTATGCTAAAATGTAACGAGAATAATGTAATCGTGAGATATATACGACTTGTTCTTAAGATTTCTCGCAAAGACTTTAGACTATAAGGAAACATATTCTCATATAATGGACGTAATCACATCTCAATACTTGATAAGTTTAATAGTCTTTGAAGGATGAGATGTGTCTCATGGATGTTGTTATATTTTATTTATATGGATTTATAGATACTAAGATATAATTGAAAATCCCTAAATGATTCAAATTGCATGAAGCAACTAACTCAAGACCTCATAACATGTACTCAATCAAACTACAATGGTCTCTATATGGATTAAAGCACTCTAGGCACATTTGACATAATTGTTTGAGCTAGTATTTGTTAAAAGAATGATATGTAAATAATTCAATTTATCCATATGTTTTCATTAAGAAATCATAAATCATACTTACAATAATTGTAGTATATATAGATGATTTGAATCTTATAAGAACTCCTAAAGGCTCAAAAAATAACCAATTATTTATAAAAAAAAAAATTTTAAGTGAAATATTTGGGTAAAACAAGATATTGTCTTGACGCATGGAGAAATATTGTTCAAATGGTGCGTTAGTTTGTCAACATATATAGGGAAGTGTTGAAGCGTTTTTATATGGACAAATTGCATCAACTCAATTCCTTCATGGTTGTCTTTCATTTGAAGTGAACAAAGACTAATTTCACCTTAAAGAAGAAAATGAAAAATTACCTAGCCTATAAGTATTATATCTGAGTGCAATTAGTGCATTGAAATATCTTCCAAATTGTACTAAACCAAGTAGAACCTTCTCTGTTAATTTACTAGCAAGAAATAGTTCTACCCCAACTAGGAAACATATATTGTGATATTTTTGTGGAACAAGTGACATGGGCTTATATTCTTCAAGAGAATCAACATTGCAACTAATTGGGTATACAAATGCATGATATCTTTCAAATCTTTATAAAGCTCAATCTCATATGAGATATGTATTTACTTGCGGGAATCAATGATGAAAATATCAGTAATTACAGATATATCGGTACTTTGATTTTACGAATATATCGAAAATATACCAGTGGATATTTTGACATAAAATATCGATAAGTAAAAAATTGATCAAAATTCATGGAAATATTGTGAAAAGTTTTAAAAAAAATGATATAAAAATTAATAATAGAAATATTAAGGTTGTTTTGTTATAAAAAAAAAATTGATATATGTATAATATAAGTTATGATATTTAATAATAATGTTTATAACTTAAAAACATACTTTATGCATATTCATCTAATTTAGATGTATTTAATGATATAAAAGAAATGATAATAATTTGTATAAGTATTTTTTATTTTAAACTTTTGATAATTTTATTCATAAATTTATATTTATTTTGTATTTAGTTATTATATAAAAGACATAATAACCAAAATTAATTTATTTATAATAGTTTTATTCTAATTAATTTATAATATATATAGTTTATAATGTAAATATATATATATAAAAAATTCAATTCGTTATATACAACGTGGTTGGTCGATTGGTTCGTAGTAGTGGTGCTTATGAGTGTTAAGTCAAATGATCAAGTCCGTTGGCCTCCAATACCCTTTAATTTTTGGCTTGCCTTTTAAAAATTCAATCTTTGCAATCCCAAATCGATAATTGATGAGACAAAAAATGTCTATTTAAGCGGAGAAGTCATGAGACACCCCCAAGAGCACAAAGCGTGTAGAGTTGCCAGTTTCGTTGTGTAATAAGCTTATAGGTTGAGCCCATTTTACAATTTTTGAATCAAAAAAAGAAAAGAAAATAGTCGGCGATAAATCAGTGAAATATCACCTAAAAATCAACGAACAATTCATGATGTTGCCAATTTATTGACAAATACCGATATATCGTCAATAAATTTCTCCTACTCGATATATCAATAGCTTATATTGTGTCATTGACTGTCGTTACGCGAGATTTTGCCAATATAAATGGATATTTTCGTCCTTTGTTGTAATATCATGGAAATCGATTAAGCAAAAAATGGTTGTCACTTTCTCAAATCATTTAAAAATATTGACAATTCATGAGGCCAATCGTGAATGTGTACAGTTACGATCTATGATCAAGTATATTTGAGTGTCATGTGAATTATCTGCTATTCAAGAACCATTTATCTTTCTTTGAATCCTACAAAACAAGTCAAGATAATTTAGGTACTTATATCTTCTTGGGTTGGGGGTTAGTGTTCTTCGATTTTGCAACCCAAACTTTTTTGCTTAGAGGTAGAAGCATTTTGAGAAATATTTCTAAGAAGGCAAGTGCTACTTATGTAACCTCTTCTTTCACAAAAGTTACAAATAGTAGATGAATTTGTACTAGATGCCTCTTTGACAAAATAATTTTTGAAATATTTTTTTGTTCTTGATTGACTTTTAGCCTGACTTTTTTTTTTTATCAAAAATATATTTTTGGCTAATAAGAATCATCTCAATTTGTTTTTTGTCCACAAGAAAGGTTTGAGAGAGAATGGGTCAACCAATCATTTTTTTTAATCTCATTTTTTTTTAAGATAAATATTTTTTGTTTCAATCTTTTCAAAACTTTTTTGCACATCTTTAAGTTCATCTTCAAGATTTAGGACTTTCTTTTTAATAGAAACATTTTTTAACCTAAGTTTTTCAAGATCACCATAGAGTTCTTCAAAATCTATTCGCAAATTCTCACAACTTGGGTTAAAAATTACCTCATCCTATTCATCTATAGCCATGAAGCATATGTTGACTACTTCATTTTCATTTTCTTCTTCTATGGGGTCTTCTTCATTATCACTCTAAGTAGCTACCATAACTTTCTTCTTTCCCTTCTTAGCTTCATTCTTGTAGAGAGGGTAACCATACTTGATATATTTGAGTTTTTTTAGTACTGTTATAGCATATCAATTCTTTTTTTTTTTTTTCTTTTTCTTTTTTTCGTTTTCACTATTTGAAGAGTCTTTTTTTAAGACCATTTTTTTTAAGACTCTTTCTTTGGTTGAAATTTCTTTTCTTTTTTCTTCTTAAATTTGATGAATTTTTTTAACTTATTTACAATGAGAGCAAGATCCCCATCTTCTTCACTAGCTTCATCTTCTTCATCAATGATAGAGGCCTTGAGAGTAATGTTCTTCTTCTTTGTGTCTTCCACTTTTTGATGACTCTTTATGGTAATTTCATGAGTCATCAAGGATCCAATTAGTTTCTCCAAAGGAAACATTGAGAGATCCTTTGCTCCTTGAATAATGGTGACTTTGGCCTTCTCTTTCTTTAGTAGAGATCTTAGAATTTTCATCACTTTCACTAATTCTCCGTAAATCTTTCCTAATATTTGAAAGTCCATTGATGATATCGGTGAACCCAATGAACATCTCAACGATAGATTCATTATCCTTCATAGAAAATAACTCATAACCATGCATAAAATATTAATTTTAGATTCTTTGACTTGATTAGTTCCTTTATGAGTTATTTTAAGTAGTCTTTAAATATCCTTAGCAGATTTACATCGGCATACATGATTATACTCATTTCCATCTATTGCACAATGTAAATAGTAAATAGTCTTTGCATTTAATTAGCTTTCTTTTTGTCAAATTCATCTCATTCTTAGCTTGGTTTTGGAATAACTACTTCATTCTCAATTTTTGGTTAAACATGGGGGCCATTTTGAATTATATAAAAAATATCATAATCAATGGATTTTAAGAACCATGTTATTCTAGTTTTCCAATATGAATAATTGGTTCTCAAAACAAATGGAGGTTGATTAATAAAAATAAAAATAAACCCTTCTATATGACATCATTTGAAAAAATTAATCATATCCTCTTAGATAGTTAATTAAATATATATATATATATATATATATATATATATATATATAATTAAATATATATATATATATAAGGCCTAATTCTGACACCAATTGTGAAAAATGAATAATTGGGTTAAAAAAGTCATCTAAGAAGGGAGGTGAATTGGGTGATAAAAACTTTTCAAAATGTTTACCCAAAAGTAAAGAACAAGTAATTGACAAGCTATATAATAGCAAAATAAGAGAAATAGAGAGAAAAAAAAATGTGCTAACTCCTTTTATAGTGGTTCAATAATTCATCTACATCCATTCTCCTCAAGTTCTTATCTGAGTAAGGGTTCACTATCAAGGCTTCTAGTACAAGCCTTCAAGTTTTACAATTGGATTCACCGACTTCAATAGGTACTACAATTCCTTCAAGTGTTCTACCAACTTGAAGTTTCTTCACTCAAAATTAATAAGTAATAAAGGTTTTAATGCTTCTAATCCTAAGGCAAATATTGTTCACATTACAAGAGAAAAACTATAATAGATTTTAAGGTGCACTCAAGAATATGCAAGTTAGAATTCAATGCATTTTCAGAGAAAAGCTTTAAAACTAAGTAGATGTCTTTCAATTCAATAATGACGATATTCTCTACTCAATAAATGCAATAAGGCTCTTCAATTTATATCAACAAGCTTGGACACCCAAAAACACAAAAGTACCCTTGATCAGTTAAGTTCTAGTTTGATCGATTGACTAGCCATTAAGGCATTTTGAGGTTCAACCAACCCTTGACCAAACTAAGATTGAAAGAGCCAAAACCTCAACCAGTATCACACTAGCTATTGGAAAAGAAAAAAGAAATATATGTACCCTCAATTAGTCCTTGATCAATCAAGCCCAATAAGTTGAGTCAATTCCTCAACTGATTCGACTGATTCAATTCACCTTCAACCGATTGCACCTAAAATGACACAAAACTTTCAATTTGAAGTTCCAACCTTCCAACAACTTGTATAAGCCCTTTTAAAAACTTTTTAAGACAATTTCAAAGATTTTGGCTCAAGGTTATGAATTAAAACAAAGATTCATCTAATTTCATAATAAAACATCATTTTTAAACTTAAATATGGATGAAGAAATTAGCTTTGAAGTGTATGAAAAAAGTTTTGGACCTAAGTGCACCATAGAATACCATTTTAGAAATTTCCTAGAACACCTTAACCCTTCAAGAGATTCAAATCTTCATGCCATTGATGCTTTTTTTTCATAGTTGTTTAAGCTTAATTTCTTTAGAATTTTGCATTAAAACTTAAAAACTTTACTTAATATAAAACGTTAGTGAACTTACCCTTGTTTTGCAATCATCAAAACTTGATTAGGGAAACCCTAAGACTAACAATGTAGTTGTGTTTATCACACTTAATAGTAAGTGGTTAATTTTGAGATGGAAAAGAGGTTTGAACAAGAGAAAAGCTTAAGCTCCAATGAGCTAATTTTGGGGATTATCTTACCCTAGTATTTAGGAAATTTGAGCATAAAAATACTTATAGGATTAGCAAAGGAAGATTTCTCAAAAACATTTCCGATGGTGGCCATTCAAATCAAATAAAGGGCGCTCTGATACCAAGATAAATTTCAAGAAGAAGCAAATGAGAGAAAGAAGATGTTGAGAAAGGAATATTTCTCTAAATAGTTCAAAAATGAGCAAAAACAAAGACATATCGCAGTACAAGACAAAAAAGATAAAATTAGAATGAAAGCTTCTAAAGATTGATGTACTTTGCCACATAGTTCATATGAATTAGATTATCTTTCAATTACATTTTTAGATCTAATTAAGGAGAGTTTCAGTCTTTAAGATAAAACCACTGTTAATTTATCACATTTTCAATCACCAATTAGATTGCAATTAGCCTAGAATTGACCATCTTCTTCTCAATCTTATTTTTCACTCAAGTACAAATTCATATTGACATCAACTAACAAGTTTGCATTCAATTGATCAAATATGTTCATAATAGGTCAAATAGACAATATAAGCATCTATTGTTCGTCAATTGTACTTTATTATAGTGACTTACTAGAGAATATTCATAGACCAAAACAAAGAAATTGAAAATATTAGAAAATTTTGATATTTTTTGCCCCTGCATTGTTATTGGTTTGGCTCAATTTGAAATTGAAAATTCTAATACCAACCTATATATGCTATCAATTTAAGCAATTCCTTGCCTATTTCCTCTTTTTGCCATTTGTAAGCCTTTCATTTGCTTTTCAATTCCTCATTTTCATTATCATTCCTCAAATGTATTTTTGAAAATACCTATTCCTTGGATGAGTATATCTTAAGTCTCATTTATACAATTCATTCATATGCTTCACATTTCTTGTCCTAGAATAGCATTCATCATGTCTTGTTGCATTATTTTCATTGATGTATTTATTAATTAATAAAATATCAAAGTTTTGTCAATTTAGTCAACACCGGATTCATTTGGGTTATGTTTAATTCTTAGAAAGTACTAAGAAAAATGTTAAAAAGATCGCATGTTTAATTCTACCATGAAAAACACGTAAGAAAGTTAAATGTAATTAATGTTAGTAAAAAACTTAAAAAGTATTTCATTTTTATATAAAAAAAATTAAATATGTTTAATAAGTTTGACGAAGGATAAAAAATAATTTATTCACTTTAAATCTACTTTTTACTTTTTCTTTCGTATTTTTCCTCAAATTTCATAGAACCAAACATAAACCTTCGGATTTAGTGGGGTGTTCTGCAAATCTGTTTTTTCATTTTTTTAAATCAAATAGTTTTTTTTTTTAAAACAAAATAAATTAATAAGTAACTCCAAAAACAATAAAACAAAATTAAGAGGTTCCCGTGGGATGCGCCATGGCAAAACCGGACAAGGCGTCGCCGGTGAGACAATAGAGAATGAAACCATAGCTGGCATCAAGGCATGTAGTGACTAGCGGCCGGCAGATTACGAAGTATTTGTTGTACGTACCATTACTAGGTATTTGCTATCGTGCGATGCAAATGCAAAATGGATCATTATGAATGTTGTCCATGGAAAAAGACGTCGCATGGTGCTTCGCTGTTATCATTGTCTTTGGTATTTTAGCATTCATTAGAGTTGTATTTTGATCATTGAGCTTTTGGATTAATTCCTTGATTTGTAGTTCAAACAACACCCAACACCCAGCCTTCGAATTCTTTAATTCATGTATGAGCCCAAATAATTGAAATTGACTGGTTAATCTTCCCACACTGCACCTAAATATGAAAAATTATAACATTGTTGTATGAATCCATCACTTGTGTCTGCCAGAAAGATCAAATAAGAGAAGCTGCTCCCTTGTTGAGTTGAGTAGTGGGAGTAGTGGGATCTTTTCCCTCATAGGCTCCAACAAGACTTTTACTTCTTCCATGACTCTCATATCAGCACCGGCTCTGATCAGCGGTGGGAAAAACAGCCAGAAGCTGGTAGCCACCACGAAGCCCACGGTGAGCGGCACTGACGCCGCCCAGTGCAGCCGCCACCGGCCGGAGAACACTGACTTAACGCCAACCTCTACCACCAAGCACACTCCATGCAGAACAAAGAAGGACGTCATCTCCCACGACGGGCTCACACGATTGACGTAGTAGAACAGCAACTCGTGCATCAAACCGGACACCAAAAACGTTGCCACCACCGCCGGGAGCGGCGACCAGCGCTCGCTCATCACTGTCTCGGCTGCCGACTTCACGGGCTTGTATA
Source organism: Vitis riparia (assembly GCF_004353265.1). NCBI lineage: Eukaryota > Viridiplantae > Streptophyta > Magnoliopsida > Vitales > Vitaceae > Vitis > Vitis riparia. The sequence continues at coordinate 7,931,250 of NC_048449.1, forward strand.
CTGTGTGACGCAGCAGATTCGTTACCATGAGGTTCCACCTCCGTCCCCAGAAGTCCTGCAGCGAGGTCGACAAGTACGGTTCATCAGACGGCTGCTCCACCTCCAGCCCCATCGTGCATCGCACCAGAGCGCTGCAGAGACTGAAAAGAACCTCGAGGAACAGAAAAACTTGGCAACAAAGCAGACCCAAGAAAATTTTGGGGTGTACTAGTTCTTTATACTGATAAAATCCGATGAAAACCCCAAAAGCCAAGACTTTGACTGCAAAATTAAGGGGTAATCTTGGGGGTTTATGGGGGTCTTGGCGAGACGGATGTTGCTTATTTGGCTTGATTTTGATGGGGAGACAAGCAGTGGCGATGAAGACGAGAAGAGACTTTGGTGAGCCAGTGGAGAGAGGACCTAAATCGAAGGAGAAGAGAGCGAGTCTGAAGGTGGCTAGCCAGGTGATGAAGAAAGCAGTGATGCCGGAGAGAATGGCAGTAGAGAGGAAGAGAGGGAGAGCGACGAAAAGGGAGAAGATTGGGAGAAGAGAAAGCAGTCTGAACTTGCCTTTGGGTATCTTGGAGACGATGAAGTAGGAGTAGCAGAGAGACGCAAGAACAGAGAGACAGACCTTGATCAAACCCTTGATCTCACCCCCCATTTTTCTCAACCTTTCTACTGGTGATGTTCGACCATATATAAATAGATATGCTTTTTTTCTAGTTAGGAAAGTGGGTTAGATTTGGGAAGCCATGAAAGAGTCTAGAATGGCGTCTCTGCCTTTTCTTCTCCATGGAAAAATCTGTGACGAGTGAACATTCTATCCGCATAATTAAATTACTCTTGAAATGGAAAGACGTTTTCATTTTTGTTGGATTCTGTCTCATCGATGGAAATAAATATTATTATTATTATTGTTATGATTATTATTATTATTTTATAATATATTAGATTATATATTTGAAAATTTAGATTATATGAGTTACATTATTCACTTAAATAAATTGTTGAAAGGAGTGAATAATGATGAAAAGATATAAATTCCAATTGATAACTTATTTGAAAATAATTTTTTTATCGTTAAAAAAAAAGTTAGATTAATAGAAAATAGAAAATAATTTTTTATTTTTAAAAATAGACCATATGACATTTTTAGAAAATATCTTTTAATTTTTTTGTTTTACAAAATAATTATAAAAATATAAAAAATAATTAAATAAAACAAAAGTTATTTTTAAAACATATTTTAAAATATAGAAAACATATTAAAAATATTTCAAATTTCTAAATAGATATCATTAAAAATTATATTTTTAGTAAAGAAAATAGTTTTTAAGAAGAGTTTTTTAAAACCATTTTATAATGTTTTATGAAATAAAAATTTATTTGAGAATTTGAAATGTATTCAACATATTTTCTCTATTTTTAAATATATTTTAAAAGAACTTTTATCTATAATCTTTTATTTTTATCTTTCTTCCTATTTGGATAATTATTTTTTAAATCAATTCTCAAAAAATAATTGAAACAATTGAAATATATTTTTTTGAAAATGTTATATTTCTTTTTCTTAAAAATAGAAAATTTCCTTTTGTTTTATTCTTAAAAATGTTTTCCTCTTTTTTCCTTTTTTTCTGAAGAAAAAAAATTGTTTTAAAAAACAATTGCCTAAAAAAACCTAGGACCGGCTTATAATTATATTTGAAAATAATCTTGAAAAATTGTTTTAAAAAACAATTTTTAAAAATTGTTATATAATATTTTGTAGAATAAAAGTCTATTTAAAAATTTAAAATATTTTTAATAAGTTTTAAAAATAATTTATGTATTTAGTGTTTTATTTTTAATCATTCTACATATTTATTTAATTATTTTTAAAAATAACCATCAAAAAGTAAGTAAAAACAACGTAAAACAATTAAAAGATATTATTTGAAAACACCATATTTTCTATTCTCTGTTCTTCTTAATTATCGAGCGTATTTCCATGCTTTTTTGTTTTAAAACACAAGAAAAAACTATTCTCTAAAATAACTACCAAACAAGCCCTAACTTTCCTTCTTTCATGTTTTTTATATCTCATATACTCATTTTACATGTCATTCAAATATTAAAATAACATCCTTAATATTTTATTTTTCCACTTTCAGACATCAAATATTCCCTAAATAACTTTACAAATACCATAGCTCAAATTTTTGTTTTAACAATAATGCTACATACAAAAATATAAAAAAAAATATTTATGTTAGAAGCATCTGTTACTGATTATGTTTTACTTTTAAAATGCTAACAAAATTTGTACTTAGAATATGGAATGGTATCTGGTACGACCTTTCACAAAATCAAATTTTAATATAAAGTATTTTCCACTTCCCAGAGCATAACGTAATTATGAAGTTTGGAATTTTGGAGTGAAGGGCTCCCAGTCACATGTTGGGCATGGAAACCCTCGCCCGATACCATTAGAAGAAGGTGCAATGTCAGATTCACATGCCACATTGAAAGCCTCCATCCACCAAAAATATACTAATAAAATGACAGGTCATGCCTGCCTATCTGTAAGACATAGTCATCAAATAATATATCATTGCAAATACAAGGACAGTGGCAGTAGCGTTTTCTCCTTGACAAAATCAATCAAAATTGAGTACTCCCCAATGGTCTTAACATCCACGTGGTTCCTTAACAGCTGCGGGAAGAACAGCCAAAAACCGGTGACGGCCACGAACACAACCGTCAACGGCCTGGTGACCGCCGGGGGAAACTGCCACCTTCCTGCTGCCGCCTTCTTGGCCGCCACCTCCGCGGCGGTGCACACCCCCTGTAGCACGAAGAACCACGTGACTTCCCACGTGGGAGTCACTCGCGTGAGGTAGTAGTAAATTACCTCGTGCATGAGGCCCGAGACTGTAAAGGCCGCGAGCATTGCCAGGAGATGTGAGCACCTGGGCCCAAGTCTACTCGCCGTAAAACGACGGATGGGAAAGTATATGGTGGGGCGCAGGATACTGCTTACCATGAGGTTCCACCTACGCCCCCAGAAATCTTGTAGAGAAGTTGCGAGGTAGGGTTCATTGAACTGTGGCTCGAGCTCCAGGCCGATGGCTCGAGCCGGGGCTGCAGCCAGGGCCAGGATAAGTTCAGCGGCGAGGTACACGTGGCAACAGTAGAGAGCTAAGATGACGTTTGGATGCAAAAATTGTCTGTACTTGTAGACCTTCAACAATACAGCTAAAGCCAACGCTTTGATGAGAAAGGCGACTTTCTGGCCGGTTTTGGAATATGGACTTGTAATTTTGTAGGAATTGGGATGTGGGTTTTGGTTGATTTTGATAGGGAGGGAGGCAGTGCAGATAAAGTGGAGGAGGGGCTGTGGTGGTGAAAGGGGGCCACGGCCGAAGGAGAAGAGGAGAAGTTTGAAGTTGGCGAGCCAAACAAGCAAGAAGGCGGTGAGGCCGCAGAGGTGGAAGGCGGAGAGGTGGAGAGGGAGGGTGGTGAAGAGGAAGATGATGGGGAGGAGAGAGAGGAGTCTGAAGAGGCCTTTGGGGATGGAGGCTGAGATGAAGTAGCAGTAGCAGAAAGATGCTATGGCTAAGATCCATACATAGCCGAAGCTTTTCATCTCACTGTTCTCCATCTTTGAGCCTTTCTTCGAAAGCGCAGACCGTTCAGCGATTTGAATTATCACAGCTCACAAGGCATTCGAGCTGCTTCTTCTTCTTCTTCTTCTTTTTTTGCTTTTTTCTAATAAATTTATTCTATATTTTCCTCCCCTTAATCATTCACCAAAGTCATTTAAGGCGTCATTTAATATCAATGGTCACAGATCGAAAAGGAAAATTCATGTAATGGACAAGTCAAGTTAGGTGGGCTTATTTATTAAAATAAATATTTTATTAGAAAAATTAGATAAATATCCAGAATTGAAAAAATAATTTACCAGTATTGAAAGAATGGTTGTTGTATTTTTATTTATAATAAATTATAAAACTAGCATCTCTTCTATAAAAATTTAAACTAATATAATAATAATAAATTTATTATAAGTGAATAAATATAAATGGAAAAAATGGGTTTTGAACTTTTGATTCACTAATTTTAAAAAATATAGAAAAAAAACTTCAATTTTTATAAATTAATTTTATATTCATTTATTTAAAAATATTTTAAAATATATATATATTTTCATAAGTCAAATATATTTTTCTTCTAAAGTGATCTTTTACTTGTTTAATAATAGCAATTGACAATTTCTTTTACCATGATAACCTATTAAAATAAGAAATTTTAAAAATTAAAAATATAATTAAAATTTTAAAGTTAAAAATATAAAAATATAACATTAACTTTTGGCTAAATGACACTAATAAAAAATATAGATATAAAAAAAGAGTTGGAAATATAATAAAAGTCAATATTTTATTTTTTTAAAATTTTTTGGTCTTAATTATATTTAATTTTTTTATTTTTTTATTTTAATTGTATTTAACTTTGTAGGAATATTTTTATTCAATTTTATTAAGGATATAATATAATACACTATATAAAATCATTTTTAATTAAAAAATTAAAAAATTAGTATTTATGACTTGAGCATCTTAATGAATTTTTTTCAAAATGATTTATATATAATATTATATAAGAAAAAATTTGTAATATATTGATTTATAAAATACTTTTATCAAATTAAAATAATAAATTAATTTTTTGATAATTTTATTTAATATTATCAAGTAAAATGATATTTAAAAAAAGTGTATATATTTTAAAATATTTTTAAATAGATAAGAATAAAACTGATTTATAAAATTTTTTATTTTATATTTTATATTTTTTCAAATTAGTGAATCAAAATCCCTATAAATCATATTTAAAAAAGAATCACGTTCTTCAAAGTAATTAATGGGCACTGGAACCTAATCGCCAGATATGTGTGGAGGCCATAATTAGAATTTGGCTTTCCACTGCCTCGTCAATCCCAAGATTCGCTTTCACATGATGGGGAAAAAAAATTCATTAAATCTATTTATTACAAAAATAATGCGAGTTGGGCGGCCACATGACATTGAAAAATGCGACAAAAAAGAAAGTTGACCAACGTATCATATGGCAAAAACAAAGGAAAACAAAGGCATGTGAAAGAAAAGTTGGCCCAGAGATGATTATTATCTGCATAAGAGAAAAGCAGAAGGGTCAGGGATGACCCATGAAAGGTGGTGGAAGTGTTAAGAATTTCTGCTTCACAAAATCAACCAAAATTGAGTACTCCCTTATGGCCCTCTCATCTATGTGATTCCTCAACAGTTGTGGGAAGAACAGCCAGGCAGCCGTCACACACACAAATCCAATCGTCAGCGGCCCGGAAACTGCCCGATGCAGCCGCCACCTACCACCCAATGCCTTCTTCACCGCTACCTCGGAGACGGTACACAAGCCTTGCAGAACAAAGAAGCCGGTGACCTCCCACGTGGGGCTCACACGCGTTATATAGTAGTACAAAGACTCATGCATGAGACCCGACACCAAAAATGCCGCAAGCACTCCTGGCACCGGGGCCCATTTCTTCCCTAATATACGCGTACAAATACTTCTCACTGGGTCGTATACAGTCGGCCGTAGAATGTTGGTGACCGAGAGGTTCCACCTACGACCCCAGAAGTCTTGCAGAGAGGTGGTCAGATAGGGTTCATTGAATTGTGGCTCCAGCTCAAAGCCTGGTATGGCACGGGCTGGGATTGCGGCCATGGCTTGAACAATTTCTAAGGCCAGGTACATGTGGCAGCAGTAGAGAAATAAGACCACGTTTGGATGCAGATGGCGTTTATAGTCGTAGATCATAATCAGGATAGCTAAAAGCAATGCTTTTATAGCCAATAGAAGTGGCCTAGGCAATTTCATCACAATTTCTGATAAGGGGTCCTTGCTGTTTTCAGACACTGAATGCGATTTTGGAGATGGGACAGTCTTGATCTTAATAGGAAGACAAGCGATAGAAATGAAGCGGATGAGAGATTTTGGGGGGTGTGATGGGAATGATAAAGGGCCATGGCCGAAGGAGAAGAGGATAAACTTGAAGTTGGCAAGCCAAGCAAGATAAAAGGCTGTGGTGCCAACAAGATGGGCGGAGGAGAGGTTCAAGGGGAGGATGATGAAGAGGTAAAACATGGGAAGAAGAAAGAGGAGCCTGAAAAGACCTACCGGGAGGCGGACTACAAAGAAATAACAATAACAGATAGAGCTGATAGCTGAGATCCATACCTTCATCAAGCTTTTTATCTCACCATCCATGTCTCTGCCGCCCGTCTCTTCTTTGATGGCTTTATGTTGCATAAAACACAATCCACCTGTAAGAAGTCACTCACGCAAGCATTTTATGTAATAGACTCGGTTAAGACAGTAGAGAGGCCCTAGAAAAATGATCATGAAGAGGACCCTCCAGAAAATTTTAAACCCCCCAACACTTCTCTCTCACACAAATTAAAATGATGCCTAAACTTATAGATAAGAAGCATTTTTAAATTCTATAACTTAAGGATAGTGTCATAGTACCACTCTGCACAGCTACATATAACAGGAATCCAAAGCTCTAACCAGCATCAAACAGTAGAGCATACCTTTCAACATCCTACAACATTAATGGTCAAAAAACGGAATCTTTAAAAGAAATATGGTGGCCTATCTACTCATTGAGCCAACCAGATGAGTTTTGCTTTGAAAATGGGTGATGAAGGCCCGGAGCAAAGCCCATTGAATCAGCTTGGAATCCAGGTCGGGGGGGTGCAAGAGGATCATAGATGTTATTTCTAATTGGCATGGGCCGTTCATATCCAAAAGAATTCATCCTTGTGTGGTTTAATTCATCGAGTTGAGGTGCATATCGCTGCATTGCTGATGTGTTCATCCTACTGTAAGATGACTCCGCTCCTGAACCTGGATGCCCATAAGTAGATGGAAATGAACCCATTTGGCCAAACCGGGGATCCTGACCAGCTAAATAGTTGCTCCTCTGAGACATACCAATGGGATCATGTAGCCCATAAGATTGAACTTGTGATCGTATATCTGCATTCCTTCCATACTCATCTCTGTCTCGGATGCTATGCCTATAACCAAGGTTGTCAATGCTGCCTCTCATGTAACTGGTAAATGGTTCCTCTGAGTTCCTAATTCCATAATCAAGGCCAGGACTAACACCAGTTGACCATCTGTGGATCGTACTAGAAAAAGGTTCTTCACTGTCCAGCCTGTACCTCCTTGCCATGTCCTCTGGAATGCTAGCATGAGACCCACCATATCCTGTTCTCTGTAAACTTGAATCAGGAACACCAGGCTGGAAATGTGGATAAACTTCCTCGCCAACCTCCACAAGTGAGGACTTCTGAGGGCTTCAGGTTGGTGAATGTCCACTGTGGACCTGGCATCACTTGCACGAGGTGAGGAAGTGCAAGAAGTTCCCTTGCACGTCTCACTCACAGGTGTCATTATCTGTTTGTCATCTGATATATTCTCTGTTCTTTTTTCATGCTTCCCTTTACCATGCCTCTGTTTTGAGTTCTCATTGAGAAGCTTCTTCCCATGGTCTTCTCTGTCAACACCACTGTGAGGAGAACTTTCTACACGACCTGCAGTCACAATTTCTCTTCTTTCTTCGTGTTCAAGTTCATGATTTTCCACTGAATGCTCATCCGGCATCATGGAGACATGACCAGAATGAGTCTGATCCTCCATTGGATGATCAAGGACTGGCTCTTCATTCTGAATTTTTTCCAAATGTGACACTCTGCGTCGCCTGGAAACATGGCCACACTTTTGAGCAATGGCCCTGTGTTTAGCAGTCCAATCTTGCCGGCTCCAAAGGTAGAGTAATGGTGGGTTCACATTCCATTGCTCGATTTGTTTGTCATTTACATCAACAGATCCAGGCAAATAAAACGACTGAAAGAGAAGAATACGCCAGCATCAACCACCAAAACATATTTGTATTTTGATGAATATAGTTCAACTTCAGCTATAAAGAAATTGTGAACTTAGTATACCTTGCCTGAGAGTTCATTATCATCCTCCCAGATCAGATCATATGGTGGTCTCTTTTTATCTAGCCTGGTGAAGATAGAACACATCAGAAAGGGAGGGAGGAAAAGAGAGGGATTCAGGAATAATTGAAAGCCACTACCTTTCCGTTTCTGGGGGAACAATAAGAATAAGGAGTTTTGGTTTAAACTGAAGAGCTTTATTAATAAACATGTTTGCCAGAGACGCTTTAACTCCAAAGGGAGGATTTAGCCCCATGATCTACAACAAGCAGCAAGAACAAAGAAATGTTGAAGCAATTGCCAATAGGATAGAGAAATCCAAACACCATACTCTTTAATGAATACAAGCTTTTATTTCTCACCAATTGTGACCCTGTAGGTAATTCCTTCTGTTTAACACTCATCCAATCCCTCTTCTCAAAGTTAAAATCATTCTGCGCAGAAGTACCGAAAGAGATAAATATAAATAATACACACACATACAGATGAGGTGGCACCGAACTAGACTAACATAAGCGAGTAATGAATTTAATAATCACTGTAACAAAACTCCATTTTAGAGTTAGATATATGCAAGCACTGAATTTACAATCACAACAATAAAGCTCACTGCAACAACTTAGCACCAAAAAACTTAACACATGATAATGGAATAGACCAGGGAAAAAGACAAACACCAACTGCCCTTTTGTCTACATTTCATCCCTTAAAGTTCAAATTAGGGAATAATCAAAGACAAATTAAATATCACATTCTTTAAGACATGGGTCACTGGACCATACTGGAGAGGATGTCACTTCCGAGGAACAAAATCTTTTATGTAAAAACATCAAGGTTGCAGGTTTACTACAAACAGAATGTAACACTTGACTATTAGGTCAGCTATTCTCAATTCAACCCCACTAATCAAAGAACATTCAAGTTTTTAACATGTTCAACTTTTAGCTGCTCAATTTTCCTAAACCCTTACTTGATGCAGGTCAAGATCATTAAAAAGACTAAGCTTTTATATAACAAAAGCAATTGTTGAATGTCCAGATCTTGGAGAGTTTCAAGTCAAGTGCCAAAACAATATCCATGGCTAGATGCAACACTATGTCCATGTCTACAGGTCATAGTAAATAAAAGAAATATAGGATGGAGCACATCATAGAAAAATTGGGTGAAACTCATGTAATCAGAGCAATGATCTAAGAACTAAAAGCAAAGATCACCTTGGGTTGAATAACATCATAATTTTTGTATGAGCACTTCTTCCCCATCTCCTCAAGCTTTTGTTTCATCAGGCAACTGAAATCATTAGCACCGCAGCAAAAGTCGACTATCTGTTTAAGAGAAAATTCATAATCCAGTACCCACATTGAGAAATCATAATAGAGGTAGGGCTCTAAAGAGGCTCAAACCATTCGAATTCAGCTTGAGGTTGGCTCATCCTTAGCTTGTTCAAATGCAACCCAAAAGGGGGGGGAAAGAAAAAAAAGCCAATCTCAAATAATAATTAAGCCAGTTTAATTAGCTGAACTCAAGTGTTAACAAGCTCAGTTCAAAAAGGTCACGAGTAACTCGCATAATGTTCATACATTTATATTTTATTCAATTAATTTAGTATATGTTTTTAACATTTTTTTTTTCAAATTAATATAATATTTAACAAAATAGTACTATTTGTTAGAGCATACTATATACATTGTGGACATAAACCTTATAAGTTTCTTTTAGAAAAATCAGTTGTCTAACATGGTATTAGAGCCTCATTTGACCTATCATGCATCTGAACCTTATTGCATGTTTATTTCCTCAATTTATTAAAGCCCAAAAAGAGGCCACCTTGGCTATGTTTGGGGACTGTTCTAAAGAATAGTTTTTTGTTTTTGAGAACAAAAAATAGGAAAACATGTTTGGTTGTCAATTGTTCCTATAACAAGTTTCTGAGAATAGTTCTAAAAACAGAGTGTCTTTTGAGAACATATTTAAGTTTTCTAGAGGCTGTTTTAAAAATAATTGTATATATACAAAGAATGACTGAAAATAAAAGTTATTTTTAAAAAAATATTTGAAAACATAGAAAATACGTAAAGAACGTTCCAAGTTCCCAACCAAACTTTTATTTTGGGAGAATAGTTATTTTTAAAATTGCTGTTAAAAACTGTTTTCAAAAACGTTCCCAAACAAGTCCTTTATTTCCCCAATTTATTAAGTCCATGTGTATAATAAGCCTAAATAAGACTACACATGAGGGAGGGTATTAGAGCACACAATATACATTGTGGACCCAAATCTAACAAGCTTAAGTTTTTAGTTAAATTGGTTGTCTAACAATATACATACATACATTTATATATATATACATATATATATATAGCAAAATCTCAATAAATAAATGTTTAATAAACTAATAAAATTTTGTGGCCCCAACTCGATTTAGTGTACTAAATTAAGAACTTCGTTACATGCATAAGATAATAATTTTTTTAGAAATTCTTAAGGGCCCAAGGAAATATAAATTAATAATTAATGAAAAACATATAAAAATAGCAAACAAAAATTCATAATACAATATTAAGTAACCTTTTTCAACTTCCATTGTCTCAATTCAACTCTCTCTCAAAATATGGATCTAAAGTTGTCTGTCTTTTCTTCATACCTAAACCGAACTCAACCTCATCCTTAATTTTTTGCAATGCATGTACTACCTAGTATTTTAGTAGTCTCTTAGGCTTCTATGTATTAAATTTTGACTACATTTTAGTGTTTTTAATTTATAAGTCATACATGTATAAGTGTTGTAATAAAAACATAATGCTCGCTCTGTATTAATAAATATCTATGTATCAACAAATTAATAAATTATTTTTTATCAATAAATCAATAACCCCATTAAGATAATAATTTTTCTCAGTCCCCAGATTATTATTCTATAGAGATTTTACCATATAATGTGTAAATATCATATTCTTAATTTAAATATTTAACAAATTTATAATGTGTAAATATTATTAATTACATCAACCATACAAAAGAAAACATGATAATAAATCAAATATATTTTTCAATAAGCAAGCAAAGAAATATATTACAAGCGTCTAGCAAAAGGGCACACTGAAACACATAGAACGTATACAAGGGCACCAAAAGGCCAGATAATAAATAAAACATGATGATGCTTTAGTAGTAGAGATTTTCCATTTTTTTTTAATTAAGGAATCAAATGCTCAAATCATTTTTTAGCCTTCAAAAAGGGCTAATTTTCTAGTTTTAAACTTTTACTTGAGTTTGAACTTTAACTCATCTTTCAATGAGCCAAGTTGAGCTAAACTCAAGCTTACTTAAAAAAAAATGTAAGCTTGAGCAAAGTGCCTCAAACTTCTGCCAAGCTCAAGCCAAGCCCGATAACCAAAACAAATGAAATGCAAATCATGTAAGGAGTAAAAGTACTTACTGTGTCACCATTTTTTACATAATAATGGAGCTTCTCAACAATCTGCACATTGGAAATCATTCTTTTAGGATCACCAAATTTTGATATAAGTGGAAATTTGTACTCAATTTTTATATAAGGTAGAAAGTCCAAATCCAATAATGGGGGAAGAAGAAAATGTAATGAGAACATAATATAACTAGAGGAAGATTCTCTATTCAAATATGAGCTCTTGTTGAATCAAAGTCACTAGTCAAAGATCAAAGTACCAAAATGCTCACAGAAGCAACCTTGAAAGTTAAGAACACAAGTATTATCAGAAGTCTCCAGTTCTAACCATTAGAAACTATTAATTTGAGAATTGAAAATTATACTTATCTCACACAAAATTGAACTAATTCTTTTCAAAACTGATCAGATTATACTACAGTTCCATAGAAAAAGACAACTCCAATGGGCCCGAATTCCCAACCTCTAACATGAGGTTACTTGGGAGCCTCCAGTTACAAACTGAGCCACAACTCAGTGGTAACCAGCAAATTACAAATTCCTACCAACTTTTTCAAACAAAAGTTCGAATGGAATGTTTAGTGGAGGAAAAAAAATAAGAAATTGAAATAGCTTACATCATTTCTGATCAAAAAAAAAAAAAAAAATAGCTGTCATCGTTAGATTTCACTTCAATTTTTTTACCAGAACAATAGCATTACTAATTAGTTCTTAAGCTAAGCTTTTAAACTTGCAAGGCGCATAAATGGAGAGTTTTTAGATGCAGCAAATCTTAATCTGGATGTTATTATTTGAATGACCAATGCCCACGAGCATTTGAAACATTATATGACAGAATAAGAGGTTGTGCTGACTGCTGATAGCTCCTCCACACTAACTCCATAGGCTACAATGACAAATAGCATACCGCCACATCAAATGATAGCCAGGGAGCCTCCATCATCGCATGGGGAAGGAACATTTTAATAAGGTAGTATTGGACACGAATGTACTTAAGAAGAACCCTTTTTGCTTCATATCAGAAAAGTGAAAGTGATAAACGATTGTTGCTTTCACCTGACATGGTTTTCCATCACTGCAGTTGATAAAATAACCTGAGGAAGGTTACTGTAATTTTAGGAACACAAGTGTAGGTAGCTCTGTGTATCAAAACCTGAGCAGATAAGTATAATTCACCCTCCATTGAGTGGAGGTGAGGTAGGACAATGTGAAGCAATTCACTGCATTTGCTAACTGCATATCCTAACTACCAAGTCCTCTGTGTAGAAAAATCACTTTTGAGAAAATAAACAGGTGCCTTGGGTGATGCATGAAATTCCAACAAGATACAGTGTTGATTGGGCATAAAAATGAGTTGAACTAACAATATGTATTTTAAAGGAAGAAGATTACAGGAAAAATGAAATCACTATAAATTAAATATATTAATAAAAAATATTGTTTTTCTCACTACAGATGTTAGGATAAAAATAGTATAAGAAAATGCAGAAAATGATAAAGCTAGTCAACAAGTGGAAGCTTCCATGACCATAAAGAGACACTGTTTACCTCTTTAAGCTTGTCCACTTTTGTGAAGTGGCGACCAAAAGAAGTATACCGCATGCCATGGAGAAAAGGTGCAAGATAAACTTTAAGCTTGTTCTGCAGAAATACGAATAACAAGCTCATGACACAAGATTACAAAGTTGTTTTCACATATCAAATATCATAAGTCAAGAAAATAGATGCAAATCACCATGGGCATTGCAACCCAAATGGTATTGAGGGGCTTCCAAGAGACCTCATATTACAAGGTCATGAGTTAAGCCTGTCTTGTTAGTTTAGCGTTTACTCCCAATAAAATAACCATCTCCAAAATACTTGAGAGTTAAAACAATAAAAAGGAAAAGGAAGCAACAGACATAACAACAGGAGCTACATGGAAATGAAAGCAGAAAACTGTGACACATGAACTTGTTGTATATAGACCCAAAAGAAGAAAGTGGATACAAAAACATCTCTTTTCCTTATTCAAGTAACCTCAACAACCAAATTACAGAGCCAACCTAGGTTTCTGAAAATGACATGCCCAACTTCAACTTAAGAAGCCAATTCTTACCTCTTTTTCTTTTTCTGCTCTCCTCTTCTTTCTTTTTTTCCATTTTTTCTTTTTCTTTTTCTCTGATTTTGTTGCTTGCAACTTTTAATTATCGTTTAGGCTCTAATCATTGAATAAGCTAAAATGATTATTCCATCCTTTTTCTTAGACACACAGAAGGGAACATCTCACAAGCCCTACACATGAACAGTAGATTCAAGCCCTACACATGAATTGAAGGGTATGTTTAGCAATGCACAAACACCACTGGATGAACCCCATGTAGAAAGAGACCTAAGGCAATTATCATCAGCAATGCCTAAACTAGTGTTTTAATGGCACCTGGTCCTTGAGTAATGTGAAGTCCACTAGCTTTAAGTTGGCCAGTCAAAATTCCACCTAATTCCTGTCCTTAATTAAAATCATAGCATCATAAAAAAAAAATTCCTTTAAAACACTTTTTATAAGCATATAGAATTTGACAAGAAAGCTAGAAGGGATGAGATGAGCCACCATGCACATGCAAGTGCACAAAGATGTGTGCTACGTCAACTATCATCATGCAAGATACACAAAAATGTGCACTACATCAACTTTTATCACTGACTCAAAATCACGAAAAGGATGAAAAATCCAAAGCAGTTCTTTTTTTGCTGTTTCGGGAGAAAAATGTGCTTTACATCGACTATTATACAATGCTTTCAAAACGGAAGAATCACTGAACTGGAGAAGTCACTTGGTCACAGTTTATTGGTCAGACCAATGGTTCAACTGCAGTTGAACCGCAATGTCAACATGACATCATAAATATATAATTACAACATTTAAATGTTAAGAAAATCTATCTAAAAATGAAATAAAATTTTATTATTTAACTCTACTTCAACAATCATATATTTCGTTATTCTACCATCATTATATTATTTTTACATTTATCATCTTACAAAACAATAAGAGTATTTTAATTTTCAAAAGTTGTATATTGGTCTTGACCATGTATATATCAAACAGTAATGTTGGCACAATGGTCATTGAGGAAAATAAAAATTTGTAGGAGTAATTGGAAATGAAAATCCATATATCAAGCCCAACCTCCTGCATGCATTCCATAAAAATGAAAAGGAGCCAGATTTGGATGGAAAACCAGGCTGAGTCAGCCAGTTCAACACCAATTTCAATCAAGTCAGGCTGAAAAGGTAAAATGAACCTAAAGGACCACAGGCTGATGGTTGGACCAACTAGTTTGGTTCGGTTTTTAAAACAATGATTTTATACACTAAAGATGGTAAATATCCTTATTTTCCAATTATAGCATCGTCAAAGGAAAAAATTTCTCCTAGATTCAAATAAAATAAAATAAAAATCCTATCGAGGTGACAGGTGGAGTGGAAGCCCAATATTACTAAGCTCTTGTACCAAAGGCAAAGAACAGCATGCTGAAATGGGATAATAAATAAATTTTAAATACAGCTAGTAACAAAAAATAGGATCCAGAGCTGGCAACCACCTTCCACTTAACTATCTGGTTCAAAACCTCTGGCTCACAAACAGCTTTTGCATCTTCAATACTGCCCCCTCCTTCTAGCTTCTTTAAAGCTGCTCGAAGAGCCTGCAATAAAAGATAAAGTAAAAGCATCAAGAGAAAATTCTTTTTCAGTAAAATGACACCATGGTTCAAAGCTTTGATTTACACTTCAAAACTATCAAGACATACCTCAATAGAGCCCTCCACCTTTCCCTGTGTAATAGTCCTGTCAACTGTATTTTTTGACGAGTATGCATGGGTAGATGGCACTTTGTGCTTTTTCATGACATCTTCCAAAGTTATTAAAGACTTGGACTCCTTAATTATGGCCAATATTCTGCATTACAGGATGTCACTTCCAGAATATGAGATGATTCGAATTATGTACCAAAAAAATTCCAATCCCAACCGAATGCAATTAGTATAAATCTGATGAAATTTTAGAAAATAATGATGCAATTATCTAGTAATGCAAAGAGAAGTGTATAACCTATTCTCTGAATCCCGATCTAATGAAGGCAATGAACTGCTCGTTATCTTTGTGACAACCTTTTGTTCCAGTTCACTATTAGGTGTATCCTCCTTCCTAGGCTCAGACCTATTCTTGATTAGGGCATATAACTGTTCTCCCAAGGATGTCTTGTTTTCATCAGCCATGGATGACTTATCCACTTTCTTTGAAATGGATTTTACATTGTCATCCAATGATTTTTTGGAGAAACCGGTTACTTTGAGTCTCTTTGAAGGATCTGGTCCAGATGATCTTTTCTCACTTTTTTTGGTAGAATCACCATCTTTCACAGTAGAAGACGACTTCTCAACCCGTTTCGTTGCCTTGACAGCCATTCTTTCACGTGGGGAGTCTTCTGAGACCAGACTTCTCTTCTTTGACACAACCTTGTCCAAGTCCTTTCTGCTTGAGAACAACTCCGATCTTCGTTTTTCCATTTTTTCTTCATCATTAGGGAATTTTATGTGATCTCTTATAGGGGTCCCAAGTAGTTCATCAATCTCATGTTTTCTGGTCAAAGTAATTGATGATAAATGTCACGAGTTGCTATAGAAAATATAGAGAAGAAAAAAAGCTTATCACATTAAATGCTCACAAGCAATATATTAAAATACGGTTGGGCAATAGGCCATCCCAAGCCCTCTGTATGATTCCTTCTTCATCCAAGTCTTCAAAAGAAATTTTCCTGATAAAAATAACTTGAGCATCAACCATCCATACATTACCCATACACTACTAATTAAGTAAAAAAAATCATAATATTTTATAACAATATTGAAAGATAAAATATGAATCATAGAAACAATCAGGCAGTACCTAGGCAGGCATTTCCTATGATATGACTTGGGACAACGTCTACATATAGCAAACTGCAACTCCAGATCCTTTTTATCTTCTCCTTGTTTACAGACATGGCATCTATGAATAGGGCAAGCAAATAATTCCCCTGCATAAATATTTTTCTGAAGCTCTTCTGCTGCAGCTTCATCCTCCCGGTGAAGCAGTTTTGCAACGCATTGTGGATGATAAAATCGTCCACAGGTTGCATTAGCACAGAGAAAGACCTAAAAAGCAATTGGTGAAGAAAATATGAGCCACTGAAGTTAAGATCCACATAGATAGTATATTCATGGAGAAAAACTGGAAGAAACAATCCTTGGGAATCTTTGAAATGGCAAACTAATTCCCAATCAGTTAACCTATATTCTAACCGCAGTAATCAATTACGACTACAATAATCCGATACAAGAGACAAACGGGTCAATTCCGATGCAACTATGTGAAGAAAATAAAAAACTTGTGATGGCAAACATAATAGGACATCAGATGTGTTAAAAATTAATGCAGAGGATTTATGGAAGTGGTAATCTTTTAACTGAAATACCAAGTAATGACTAGCGTCTGAGGGGGCAAAGGGTGTGTTCAAAGTTTGGAACACACCAAAAGAAAGGCAAAAAAATTATTTGAAGCTTTTATAGCTAAGTTATCCCAAAAATACTTTGTAAATCTGACAGAATCACAGGGAGCTACAAAAACCTCAGCTGTCAATGTTCTAATTAAGTCATCAAACAGAAAAATAATATAAAATCAACAAACCAAAATTCCATCCATTCAATGTTTTATAGCAGCTTTATACCTCAGCGCCTGAAGATTTGTCAGAAGAGCCAAGCTTCCCACAAGAGAAACACTGGTGCTGCTTGTATTTACAGTTTTTACAATAAAAATTCTGCATGGCCTGCCATGTAGTAAAATAAAATGAAAGTACGAAAAAAGAAACAAGAAGAAAAACTCAAAATCAAAAAATGCCCCAGGAGCACATATCCACGTGCACACCAGAAAGTAATAATAATAAATATGAAAAAAATAGCATACTTCTACTTGAGCCACAGACATTCCAAGTGTAGCACAGAGTGATTCCTCTCCAGCTTCTTTAGTTGCATGAAATGACCTCATACATCTCCCTTCGCAGCTGCATCATAAACAATAACATAGATTTTAAAATGTAGTTATCAAAATGATGCTCAGTTAATCAAATACAAAACCATGATAAGATCTGTCTAAAGCTAGGTAATAGTTTAAAAGATATAAAAGCGGTGCACCATATTACTTGGAGGGAGAAAGATTAGACAAATATATAAAAGTAGGAAGCAAACAACCTTCTTGGAAGATTAAAGCTGCCATGTAGAACTAAGGCATTTCATGACAAATCTTTTGAAAATTAGACAATATTTTCCACAAGGACACACAAAAACAAATGGATCTAATGGTTTTAGTGCATCAGAATATAAGAATCTAATCATTATGTCCCCAGTCAAACAACCCTTATACTTCCAAACAAACTAATGAGAGTGTACATTTTGTTTATATATTTCATTTTTACATGAAATTTGTTTTCTCCATCAAGGGAGTATGTTAGGGCCTTGTATAGCATTCAATTTTATTCTGCAGATATAACAGAGCTACATCTGCTGCATGATGATGACAAAAACCAAGAATCACTCAACTCTTTTATAATAGTTTATACCAAAAAGTAAAAATATAAAAATAAAATAAAAATGAGCCTGACAATGTCAGCACATGTTGTCACTATGCATCAATAGTTATAACAACAACAATAACAATAAAAGAAACAGCAAACTCAACCAGACTAGAAACAACCATAATGACGATGATGAATTAAACCTTAAATTACCAGGGAATCTTCCAAGGACACTAAATTTTATGCAATACAAGATGAGGTCATGGAGATGTAATAGAAGTTCTCAAGTACAAAAGGAACATCTTATCAAAAAATGTAAGTACAACTGTAATAAATAAATAATGCATACCACAAAAGATCACCACCATTATCACACATCGAACACACAGAATCAAACAGGTCCTCCTCTTCATCAGAACCAACTTCTCCGGTTTCACTTATTCCATCTTCATCCATATAATCAACTATAAACCCAGGCTTAGATGTAGTTGGAACATCCTGCTAAACCAACAAGTGCACTTGCTCAATAAAGAAAAACTTGCACAAAAAGGAATAATCAAGTTAAAGATCAAAGTTTTAAGAGGACAAGTGGGCAAAAACAGAAAAGCACGAGAGTCAAACCTCAAAAGATTTCCTCTTCCTGGGCTTCTCCTCAAGAAATGTAAGCAAAAACTGATCAACAAATAAATTGTCAAGATCACAAAGTGCAAAAGAAAATATAAATTCTTGATACACTAATTCCTAGATATGATCTTGAACAAAGAACAACCGTATTTCAAATGAAACTCAACTTGCAGGTAACTGTTATTTACAACAAACACGAAGTAAACCAAGCAAAAACAACTACAAAACAAGGTGCAGCAAGAAGCACACATAATGAATGTTACATTGAATCAGACAAGTTGTATTCAAATAAATGCAAAACAGAATGCCCAAGGCTTTTATGTTATCTTTTCTTTTTAAAACTTGATGGATACATCCCCATGAGTGCTACGGTTTCATAATAGCCACTGTGGTAATGTTTTAAAGCTGTTCTCTGTTTGTAGTCATCAGCAGGGAATAAAATATCGGGATATTTCGCCAAAATATCGCCAATATTTCAGTGTATCGGTACATGTCGACACGACATTTGCCACAGAAATATCGGAGGTCAACACGGGTCAAACCAGCTAAAAATGTTCTGCTGATGCCCAAAATCCCTCCATTTCGCTTCTCACAGGACTTGAACCCCCGACCTAAAGGTTGGGGAGGACACCTAGCGACCATCCAGGCAACATTGCAGTTTGTTTATAATCCGGCACCATACATATATATATTAAAAGTGTTCATATACACAAAATATTAAAACAATCCTTTAAATTACGAATTAATTATAATTATTTTATAAGTAAATAAAAAATTTTCATTTAATTAAGTAGCAATAAGTTTTTAATATCATTAATATATTATTAATTAAATATTAAAAAATTATACATTTATTATCATTTAATACAATTAAATTAAATATATCATAATTTTAATATTAAATATACTTTAAAATTAAACATATTATAATCAAATATCACAATATTATTATTGAATAATATTTGATGTAATTTAATAATCAATGTATATATATATATGCATAACATGTTAGAATTTTTAACCAATATAATCGAGGCTTATTGAGTTGGGACCAATATTGTCTCCAACAGCAAGACGGGGTTCCTTCATCTATCAATCCCATTGAACCACATCGATCCTCATTTTGGTACTAAAGGGACATTGCAATGTAATGTGTACAAATTATTGATATTTAATAAAATGAAGTATTTTATGTAACTTTATAATGAGAACAATTACAAAATTAACATTTCTTATAGATCGACATAATATAATTACATCTAATATCGTAAATTATATCATATGTATATCAATTTTTTCAATAAAACAACTTTAAAATGTCTATTATACTTCTAATTATATTATTATGAGGTTTTCCTTACATTTCCATGAGTTTTTAACAATTTTGAGTCTACCGATATTTTTTTCCAAAATATCCGCCGATATATCCATAAAATCGAAGTAACGATATATCCGTGATTACCGATATTTTCCTCCTTGGTCATCAGAAGGTTCAGAAAAATGGCACCGAAAGATAAATTTTCAGGACTCATTATTGGCAACATCTCCTTCAACTATGATTGTAAAGATTCTTAAATTTTTAAACTCTTCTTGCACATCCAAATACTTGTTAAAACTCACCACTTCTAGTGCCTTGCCTACCAAGGTAGGCGCCTTGTTGCATAGGCACGCCACATCTATTTTCTTTTTTTCAAGGTCATGGAACAGTGCGGTCAATTTGGCCCTTTTTCTTCTAAATTGAACATATTTGGTGATACATAAGAGTAAGACAGATGTTTGCATGTCCAAATATAAAAGTATTTTATAGAATCTCACATGCACACTAGGCCGTGCCTCACTTCACTCAAGTGTGTGCCTTGGGTTGTCCTAAGGCCCCAAGAGATCTTTGCACCTTGTTCCTTAGGGAACTATGCACCTGTCAAAGACCTTGATCTTCCAACTTAACCTTTTTCATAACAAAAAGTTTCAGAGAAAATCTTTTATTACAATTGCCAAATCCCAATAACAAGATGAGCCAAAACAAAATCTGGAACCGACTTTAATTATAACCAATGTATTTGCTTGTGCCAAGACAGATGAGATGTTTGCCAATGTTGAATCAGGTCAAAATAGATTGGGCACTAATAAACCTACCAGCACATATATAAATCTAGTAGTATCAAATTTACTAAAATGGCATGAAGAAAAAGTGACACCTTTGTGTCACTTTTTTATACTTGTAAATGGTTCTACATAAAAGAAGCAATTAGACATCTAGTAAACAAGTGAAACACCATTTTTCAAGTCACAATTGTCACCCATTTTGTAGGTAAAATAGTGCCAATGAAAGAAAGACACAAAGATCAAAAAACATAATTAATCATCTAATGTGCACAATATGAACAATAATATCTTGTTGCAATGTTTTAAACAATAATGAAGAACAAACCTTGGATTTTGCTAAGCCCTCATCCCTTTTAACAGCTTCACCGATTAAAGTGGTATGATCCACCAAATCATTCTCAGAAGGTCTGACATCGTACAAGCTGAAAGGTGCACAACAAATGTCAACAATTGCACCTACAAAAAATAAACTGAAAGATGAAAGGATTGAAAACCTAATATGATTACCTGAAAACTCTAGACAAGTGATCCCATAATGATTTCCCAGATGTTTCAGGATTTTTCTTCATAGAATGAAGACACCACACAGTTATCAAGATAGACCTGATAATATCCTCAAAGCTCTTCCTTGGCTTTTGAAGCTTGATCCAGTTATTTTCCTTGGAGAGCACTGATATTTCAGGATTCAGATCGGAAAGATCAAACTTCCATGCAATGACCTGCTTATAAATCTTCTGTAGCCCATTGTCAGCATTACCATCCAAGAAAATAGGTTCCTTCTTGCTATCCAGGTTGTCACCCTTGCTCCATTGAATAGGCAGAACCGAAAATGATATGGGTTCACCTTTGTCATCTACAAAATGGTAATTTGAGACAGACCCTGGCAGAGTCTCACCCTCATCATCTGAAGATGCCATTTCTCTTCAATTCACAAGCTCACCTCACAGCCTAACAGAACACATGGACAGAGAATAAAAAAATATGAGAGTGAAGAGACAATGAATGCAATTCCATCTTTCAGCGTAAATCAAATTGGTCCAGATTTGCCTTAATGTCTTTTTGGTCAAAAGAAACCATGATATGAAAATCGGCAAACGGAAATAGAAAATTAAAACAACTTGATTTCATAAAATCCTAAGACACTTAATATGTCATTATTTTTGGAAGGCTGATAGTTTTTCTTCCATTTGTTCAATATCATGGAATATAAGAAATTGATATTTTGAATCCTAAAAATTTTCAAATTTAGGGACCCAAAAAAGCAGAAATCTTTGCTCCAACTTCAAGCATATTCTACCTCAATTTTCACAGCAACTAAACAGAGGATTATGGTTCTGGTACTTACAAGGCAGTCACAAATTACAACTTCACATACCATGCAAAAAAATAATATATATATATATATATATATATATATATATATATATATATATATAAGAAATTTAGATGCCACATTGACTTTCTAGGGTTTCAATGACCGAGAGTATCAGCGTAACAGCCCGTTTGATTGATGAGAAAGCACACCCAAAAATAAAAAGAAAACGTGATTCACAAATCCCAGTCTCCTCATTGCTATTCTGGACGAATATCCCATTTTTCCTTCCGTTTGGTTGTTGAGAAAACGCAGGAAAACAAACAAAAACAAATGAAATCTTCAAAATCCTCTTTTTAAAGCTATATTGATTTCCCATGTACCAAAATTCTCCTCAGACGAAGCCAAACAATTGTAAAACGCTCGGTTGGGTGGAATTTAGATGTGATTAAAAAAATAAATAAATTTCCCTTATTTTCCTCTATTTTCTCGGCAACCCAGCAGAAACACCCATTGTTCTCTCTCAACATTCTCTCCTTTTCTCAGAAACCAAACAGCGACTCATCGCCGGAAAAGGGTTTACCTTATCAGAATACAAACAACCCAGCAGCAATCGCTTCCTCACCGCGCCCTAAGAAGAGAAAAAAAAAGAGGCAGAAGGATCTCCTCCCCCTTACCGCCTTCTATTCGGTCACCAGAATACAAGCACTAGAGTTTTGTGCAAACACTCCCTTTTATAAATTATGTTCCTAAGTCGGTTTTATATATTTGGGAAACACTCCCTTTTCTTTTCTTTTTCTTTTTTCTTTCTTTTTCTTCTTCATTTTGGGCCCTTTTTTTTATTTTTAGAAACTTTCCATAAAAAAAATAAATCAATATTCTATAACAGTGTCCTAAAAGGTATGTGCGAATTTTGGAAAAGATGTTTTAGGGATTTAGGTGCATTAAATACTAAAATGTTATATATATTTTCTAATTTATAGATGTGATATCCCAATCTTGGACGAAAAAAGTTTTGATATAATATAAATATAGTTTCTTTGTGTGTGAGTACTTATTTGGGTTTAGAGGGAATAATATTTATATAATTTGAAGTAATCCTAAGAAGTATCTCAGTTGGTCTAGTATTGGATTTGCTTCTCAATGGTCACCAAGTCATTGGAGGTTTACCCGGTCATTAACTGCAGGGCCCCATGGGATTAGTCGAGATGCGCATAAGCCGACCCGAACATTCACGATTATATATATATATATATATATATATATATATATATATATATATATATATATATATATATATATATATTTATAATTTGAAGCAAGTTGTTATGAATGGTATGAAAACCGATCTCTATCCTGATGTCTCGTAATCTTATGAAACATAATAAGGACATTGTATTTTATATGGGAAAGTGTTATCCTAATGTCTCGTAATCTTATGAAACATAATAAGGACGTTGTATTTTATATGAGAAAATGTTTATGATATTTCACATCGTATAAAAGAGCATTATATAAGTATGGGTTCCTTGCATTTTAATGTGGTGAGAACTCATTTAGGTTTAGAGTCAACAATATCTATATAATTAGATACAGGTTGTTACAATAAAATTTATAATTTTAAAATATAATAATAATTTTATTTATTTATATATAATCATAAGATGTGCACCCGTTGTATCTTAGTTCATACTAAAAGCAAATTCAATTTTCACACTTTTTATTATCTTTTTCTAGTTTGTGGTGATAAAAACAATAAAAGATTTAGTACAATAAACATTATATTAATAGTTAATTTTAATATAATTTTTACATTTTAGTAGCTTCGTAATTGGGTTTAAAAATTTGTAGTCAATTCATAGTTAAATGTTGATATTAGATTGATTTAATGTGCATTTAACTAGTAGTTAATTTTTTGTTAAATATGTATAAAATTAATTACTTACTTTTAGATGGAACTCAATCCAACCAACCAACTCAAGTTCATGAATCTAACTCATTCATCTATATTCCAAGCATATAGGAATAAACTTCATTCACATATGGGTTGAGCTTCCCCCCTTACTCCACCTTCAAATCACAAAGAAAACAACCATTTAGCTGGGCAGAGAAGCATGTTATTCCCACAAATCATGTCCTTTCGAGTTTAAGAGTTCAAGGACTAAGCAGACATCATCTGAAGAAAAAAAAAACAGCCTTTCTTCCCTTCCATTATTCAAAATTTCCATCTGCAGAATCATATTATTCAACATCAACAATGTAATTATTGTGCAAAGAATACATGCAAAACTCCAGAGCCTACCTACAAAAGAGGGTGAAAGGGGGAGGGAGGGGAGAGGAAAATAAAGTAACAGATTGTACAGGGTATGTATGTATGTATTATCCGAAAATGAGCATACTTTTCTATAATCGCTGTGGTTTTGTTTCGGTTTGTAAGGTGGAAAACTTTGGGATATAACCCACTTGGCTGAAAATGTAGTTGCACCATTCACACAAAAGCACTTTATATTCAAACTTCAATCGCCTATAGGGGTGTTGTCGTTTACAATATGAGAGGAAACTGTGGTAGTGGTATCAGGAGCCTCGTTTTCAACCTGTGAGGAAACTGTGGTATCAGAAGCTGCATCATCAATGATCAAGTTCGAGATTTCACCACTCAGGGAGCTTTCATCCTCGCCATTCACAGATGCTGATGGGGATGCATCAGGAGTAGTGCTAGTAGTGCTGGCAGTAGTGGCTGCATCAGCAGGGGATGAAGATGTCTCCAGCTCTTCAACTGGTTGCTGCAGACTCCAGTACATGATACTCGCTGTTAGAGTGAGGATCATCTTCTGATTTACCTGTTATAAACATGAGAAAACATATTAGATCAAGATGTCGTGTTTTTCCAATTTGTACACATATGTATACAGAAAGAAAATTGAATCCCTGGAGTTAGTTGAGTGATGGAGTTGCTGGTGTGTATTTCCATGAATCTGAATTTAGAACTAGAGAAATAATAAAATCGTGTCCAAATTCGAATAAATTCCTTATTTTTATGGACAGAGTCGAACAATTTTATTCTTGTGAATGGAAGCAACTCGTTGAAGTCACAAGGATAAAGAGAAAATGATAACAACTTAGAATAAATCTTTGTATCTGTACAGAAGTAAATAAAAAAACAAACAAATCAACATATTACAGATGCATCCTTACCTCCATGATGTCCTCAGGCAACAAGAAAATAGAACACCCAAGTTTCCTCGCAACACTGATTATGTAAGTAGCATTCAACTTCTTCTCTTCCTCTATTATTTCAATAACAGAAAAACTGAAATCATTTAATCTAAAAATGGGTTCATTATAATATTGTTGCATATAAATGAAACACAACAGGCATTTAAATTCATCCAATGAAGACGGTTGGAGTCCCTGTTTTCTTGTCCAACCAAAAGAAGGCTTGAACTTTCAGAAAATATTCCATAGAAAGAAAGAAAAAAACCATACCACTTTCACCCTTAGTAACCAGGTTCCAATTGACAACCCTTGGCTCCACAGCACTGAGAAGATCAAGGAAGAATATTCCATTGGACAGGTTCTTATCCTGAAAAGTAGTTTGAGAGAACATAATGAGGTTGATGAAGCCTGGTTTAAGATAGCATGATTCATTGAAGAAATGTATGAGATTTTTTAACCTTGAAACTCTCCATTTGAGAAGTTCTGCCTGTGCGCTTCACTTTGTTATTTGCCCATTTCAGGATATCAGCATCAGTCATCTCTTTCCCTTGGGAGTGGAATCTCAAGTTCTTTAGGAGCTGGAGCATATTATATCTCATCAACTGCCATAGGAAAGCTGAAACAAATGTAAACAAGTTGAGCTCTCTGGATCACTTCTTTTTGCAACAAGTCTGCTAGTTTTCAGCTAATGACTGAAGCCATATCAGCCAGAGTCAGGTGAAGAAAAGAAAAGACAAAGTATTGAAGTAACAGAACACTTTTTCAGGAGTTCAAAATGACACAGTTACCACGATAATTTTCAATATCCACTGACAAATTTTATGAAATGGTGAAAAATCAACATCTAAAAAATAACCCAGAACAGGAAAATTTATTAACATGGAACTGCCATGCTGTGTGTCTCAGCCTCCATCTTGTATATTTAGATTATTTAGTTATGCATTATTATTTACTTTATGCAATGCGTCTCCATATAAGGGTTGTTTTATCTTACATTACACATGACCTAATAAACAAGAAAGGTATGTATAGATTGTTGTATGTACATCATATGTAACATTGAGGGACCAATCAAAATAATATCCAAAAGCAATTTTCTCTTTGAAGTTCAAAGTTAATCAAAACAATTCACAAGGGATCAAGTTAGAGTTTATTAAGAGACATTAATAACATGTTTGTAACAGGATGATTATATAAATAGTAAATTTAATCAGGTAGAATCTTTAAAATGGAGACAAATTGATAAATGCATAACACTGTCTAGCATAATGATGAATGATGCCAGATGCATGATAAAAAATCCTTGATTCTAGACACAGATACAACTTGAGAGGGAGCACATTACCAAGTATGAGCTTCTTATTTCCCTGTACAATATCTTCTCCAGCTACATTCACAAGGGAAAATTTCAATTGCTTCCCTATCCCTATGACTTGATTGCAGTTCTCTACTTTTCTGAATGGCATCTTAATGGGAGGTTTTGATGCACGCTTCCAGTTAACAGATCCTGGAGAAACCTTGTCAAGCACTTCCAAGAGTATCCATCTGCATACATGAGAAACTATGGATCAAGCAAGCTAGGGAAAAGCTTGCAAAATATCAAGTTCCATAAAATTGTTTCTGCTTTCCAATTCAAAAATTATTTCACAATTTGGAAAATAACTGGGAAGTGTGAAATTGTGGTAATGACAAATTTACAAGAAAAAATATGGGGAAAAAATTGCAGAATGCATTTGAGTAGGGGAAAAGCTATTCAAGTTATGGAAAGACATTAAGAGGTCATGGAATTATTCAGGATAAACAATCAATCAGCATATTTTTTAAAACTACTTAGGAATTTCATAGAATATCCAAAGAATTTGACCACAAGGGATACTATTGATTACCAACAGAAACACTCACCCATTTCTCACATCCTCAAACAAATTATTGACATAAGTAACAATTCCAAGACTGTTGATCCACAGCCTAAAGCATCTTTCTTCTCTAGATATTAGCACATCATCTGTCATCATCTCTGCAAAGGAAATATTTTTACAGTCCGCAGACAGCCCACTCCTGCAAGAGAGATCAACATTCTTTCATCTTATGCTGTTATGCATATAATTAAACCACTAAAATGGCAAGTTAGTGTTCTAAAATTCTCAAGCAAGACTTCAAAACAGCAAATAAAGATAAGATACTTGACTTCTGGAAGCCAGTCATTTCTGTAATCAGATAAGGAAGAAGGCTAATCAATAAGATTCTGTACTAACTTATACTATATGCTCACAGCTAATTCCAGTAGCTGCTATGACACTACCAGCCAAATAGAAAAGGAAGAACAAAAAGGGATTTCTACGAAGTCTCAAAATGTCAATAAGCTGACACTATTCATTTCCCACCTTTGATGGAATATTTGAGCAACAAATGCAAGATTTAAATTTGGTGAGCCTTCAACAATGTCCTTTGGACTCAAGTATCGTTTGCAGTCCATTCTCTCTGCATGATCAAGTACCAGCTTTGCCCTATGAGTGGGATCCTTTGCGTCCAAGGTTGCTGGACTGCAGTGTTCTGGTGCAAGAACATTAAGCAGGTAAGCATAAGCCTCTCCATCCTGCATGTTTATGAGCATATGGCATCATAAAGAGAAAGCAATAGATTTTGAAGCATTCCAAAAGAAAACAAAAAGTGAAAAAAAAAAAACACAAAACAAAACAAAATAAAGGACAAAAAACAGGTTGATGACTAAAGTAAATAGATAGCACTTCACAGGAAAGCAATTATGCTGCTGTGATTTAACAATTTCATAATCGTTGTAGTTACTAATAAAAAAGGTTAACCATTGATAAGAGGCACAAGGGGAACTTGTAACATTCTGTAGCAAGGTGATTATATTCTCTGAGAATGTTTGCTATAAGGATGCTGCAGTTCCCACTCTCATTGCCATATTCTGATCTGGAGACCAAATATGAACTTTTAAAACCTTTTACCCATAATTACATAAACCTTCTAGATATGTAAGGTATTTCAACTTCAAAAATATTTCTTTACTACAAACTCTTTACACATGATTTCAGCTAGGATTAGGTATCATATGGTGAAACTTTTACTCCACTCTCCACCCCATCCCAATGGAAAAATAGATAGAAGTCGCTACTGGAAAACAATAGGAGTAGCCATACCTTCAAATCAGAAGAAAAATTTGTAATGGGCTTCTTGTAGCCAGCTTTCTTAAGGTGGAAATTCATCCATTTCAATAAAACCTTCTCAGGGGCTAAGCCCATAAGCTCCTCAACATCCTGCAACATTTGATAATCTGTAAAGTTGTATTCTCTATTGCTTAATCAGAACAAGCTTGAAAAACTAGCATTTTGCAATCAATTTTATTTCAGAAAAATATAAGACAAAAGCTTGAGGGATTGACATTTCATTACATTGCCATCATCCACCAATTCCACAAGTTGAGGCGTCTTCTTAAGATTAAGATCTGCTAACAGTTGGATCTGAAGTTGGCACAGTTTGTAAGAAGTTAATATGTTTTGATGGTAAACATGAGTACAAAAAAATTGAACACATTATACATAGAATATAATCATTATATGCCCATCTCTATTTCTCTATATTCAAAATATGAATACTTCATTCTGTCCTATTTCAGTCCTTAACATAAAAAGCTAAGAAAACATGGGCAAAGTTTGGGTACCAACCTTTATAATTTGAGAAATTAATCCAAGTAGTAGATGAGGCTGCAATATGAACAGACTAAAATAAAATCTCTGGGACACCAAAGAGATCAATATAATCCTATGGATAGCTAAATCAGCACAACTTACTCTTCCTTCAATCAAGTCCTGTGTCCCAATGTTCACCACCGTGCAGCCAATGGCCTTTGCAGAGTTGAGGCAAAGGGTATGGTTTTCATTCCTCTCCCATGGATTTAGTACCCGTTTGGTGTTAATAGCTCGTTCATCTATTGTCCCTGGCACTGCAACGTTGATAAGCTTACTGCATCAAGCCACAAGACATATGTTCTTTATAAGCCACAGCATATTCATTGACATAACAAAGTAGAGTATTATCAAGCAGACCATGCTTAAGTACCATAAAAGAACTCCATCTTTTACAAGATCAAACAGGTCATTTGTGGATGGATCTAAAGGAAGATATTGCTTCAGAAATGGGTCATCCCCAAGATAGCTGTTGATATGGGCCACATAAGATGCCTTCTCTGATTCAATAATAGTGTGAAGAAGGGTGGTTGTGGTGGCCTTGAGGAATGATGAAGAGTGATTCGTACCACCCAATTTTTCTGTTCCCCGACCTTGCAAATTCAGATATGCCTGCCATTCCTCACAATTGATCAGCATTGTACTACTATTCCTCTAATCCTAATACGAATGCAAAATGAGTCATAGTGGCTCACCCTAAGAAAGGCTTCAAAATCGACCTCATCATTCATGTCTGCACCTGACTCACCCAAGATTCCTCTAATCTCCTCCTCTTTAAACATATCACTGAATGCCTTCAATTTTACCATTAGAGCTGGCAAATCTCCTACTGTAACTTTGCCGTTTTGATTCCTTACCGCCATAAACTAAAACCCACAAAGAAAAGAAAGCAATTCGCACATTAAGAGAACTTAGAGAAGTCACAAAATCCATCACATAACTACCACAAATCATAATTAATAACAAAATTCGATAAAAACACCATAATTCAAAAAATTCAGTAAATGAGGGAAGGATGAAGCATGGTTACCTTGGATTTCAGGCTTCGAAGTTCCACCTGTGTGAACTGGCTTTGAAGCCATTGATCAGAAACAAGAACACCCACAAAGCTAGACATCTTCGCCGCAGTCAAGTGGAGAGAAACCCAATCACCCCCTAAATTTCCTCCACAAACTAAGCAAAATCGACCCAGACCCAACAAGAATCTCCAAACGCAGGAGTCAAAAACCGATACAAGATAATCAAAACCTCAAACTCAGATCCACACACTGAGAAGAAACGACAAGTACACTAACAGCGACTGTCTCCCTTGCACGAATCTCCAATCCCTCTAAAATTTCGCTTAATCCCTGATTGATACACGCAAGAAAACGTGAGAAAATGCAGGAAAAAACACATTATGTGCCAGTGTTTCATCAACGACACAAAAAAACAAAAGAGACCCGGATAAAAAGACGTGGAATCGAAGAAAACCCACGAGCACGAACCTCAAAAAATCGGAGATTTGCCTTGAAATGGACTGGGTTGGCTCCTAGATTTGACTGTTGTTCAGATATTCAACAGTACTGGAAATTGCGAGGGAGAAAAGAGAGAGAAAGAGAAAGATTTTAGAGAGAGAAAAAGATGGAATTATAGAGAGAGAAAGAGATCAATTTTGCCTTCGCCGAAGAGCAAAGTGAGAAAACGGTTTGGCCTACGGAACCGCAAAGACCATGAGAGAGAGAGAGCAGCCAGCCTCGATAGAACTGTCATTAGGAGCCATCTGACTGTCACACCCCTACTCCCAAGAGTACAATAAATCCATGAACTCGCTCCCCCTTCCCACCACCTCACTAAATCTTGGGCTTACACCTCAATCTTTGCATACCAGTCATTCGATGATGACGTGGCAGCTCTTTATAGGCCCACCAAGAATCCCATATCACCATTGTATGACTCAAATGAAAGTTTGAATCATGTCCAAAATTATTAAATTTGGTTCATTTAATAATAATAATAACATTTATTATTATTATTATAATAATATTAGTTGGAGTCCAAAAGTTTCCATGCCATTTTCTTAATTGTTAAGCTTTGATGTGTCAATTATGTGGTTTGAAATTGTAGCTCCTGATGTTCTGGCGGAACGGATTTGACTTCCCTCAATAATAAGTTGAATTGCTTTTATCTTAATATTTTCATGGATTTATCCTTAAAATATTTTTCATGAATTCATCCGAACCTTGCAACCATACGCCTTTTAATTTTCACTCCAATAAGAAACTAAAATTAAAATGAGAAGTTATCATTTTAAAGAAGCAACACTAAGATGATGTCTAATTAAAACCCGACATAGATTAAGAGTGTTTTATTTTTAACTTTATAGGTAATTCTTCTAAAAATTTTATATTTTTATCTTATATATATATATATATATATATATATATATATATATATATATAATATTAAAATACTTTTTTTTTTGTTTATATCCAAATATTAAGAGCATGTTTGACCGTTTGGTTTAAAAATAGTTTTTTATTTTTAAAAGTAGAAAATTATTTTTATAAATTTCTAATAGTGTTTGCTTATGGTTATTTGGAAACAATTTTTAAAAATAAAATGAAATATAAAATAATTTTTAAAGAGTTGTTTTTATCAATTTTTAAAAACAAAAGTTTATAAAAAAATATTTTTAAGTTAAAGAATAAAAATAATTTTTAAAAACAAGCCTCAGAAAACATGGTTAAATAGACTATATATATTACTAATTTTTGTTTTTAAAAATTAAAAAAATGATATTTTAAGATTCGTTTGGTCATATTTTCTAAAATTTGTTTTTAAAAATTATTTTTTATTATTTTAACTTAAAAACAAATTTAAGAAATTTTTTGTTTTAATAATCGATAAAAACAACTCCTACTTGTTTTTTAAAAATTGTTCTCATTTCACTTCTTTTTTTTTTTTTTAATAGTTTTTAGAAAATCGTGAATCAAATAATGTTATAAATTTTTAAAAACAGTAAAAATATAAAATCATTTTTAAATCATGAGCAAACAAGTTTAGAAAACAATCTTTAAAAAAATCGAGATATCAAAATTTTTATTACCTTAGATTTTATAATTAAAAAAAATGATTTTTAAGAATATAAAGTAAATTCATACTTTTTTTGGTAAGCATTCAAATAATTTATATACCATTTATTACTATTTTTTCTTTCTAAACATAAAAAATAGGAAGAATTTGAAATGATAAATAATAAAAAATGCTTTAATTAGAATATTAGAAAAAAAAACTAGTAATATTGAATATTCATTCCAATTTTGCCCCTTCTACAAACCAATTCCATGACCGTTGTGGTAATCATTTCCAATTTTATCCCCATTTAGCCAAAGAAATTATGTATCATTAAAGGGTGAATAATAAAATTAAAGCTTTTATATTTAATGCAAAAGATGAATCAATTAATGATGGGAATTTACTCTTCCCCTAAAAAGTACTCTCAGCAGAAGTGAAATGATGACAACGTGCAGATATATACAGGCCTGGAATTCAAATGTTCAACTCTCGTATTAAAACCTTCTGCGAATTGTAAATGCAATTTCAGAAGTCATTTGCCCATCACTCTGCCTCACAACCACCGCCCAACCGGCCCACCGCCCGCCCACTCCCACTTTCATTCCTCCACATTGGATGATTTGTATCATGGTCTTCGAAGCATACGACAGCATCCACTCTAAAGTTTGTCTGTTTGTTTCTCTCTCTCTCTCTCCTATGGCTTATTAGGAAAGGATTCTTTTTAGGAATAGAAGCTCATTATTATGGTCAAGAAAAAAAAAAAAATGTTTAGAGCATGTGGTGTTTGGTAAATTGAGACTTGATAATTTAATTTAAGTTATTAAGTAAAATAATTTAATAATATGATTTAAAATAAGAAATGATTTTAAGTAATAAATAATAAATAAAATAATTAATTTATTCTTAAATCTATATTTTTATTTGTTTTACTTACCTTTATGATCTCTTTTGTTATTCAATCTTATTTCCCCTAATTGTAATGTATGAGGATAAATATGTTAATTTGATGATTAAAAATAAATTTTAAGTTAATTTTATCGAACAACCTTAATACTTAAAACAAAAATTAAGTAATAATTTTAAGTTAATAATTAAGGTATAATTTAATTTAAAGTCAATTTAAGTTATTAAGTGATAAGGGCTAAACTTTACCAAACACTTCTTAAGAAAAAAAAAAATTAGACTATGTGAGTGTTTGATAAATCAACTTAATTTTTCGATTTATAAAATTTTGTTTTTGAATTTTGTCAAACAACTCTTTTTTTTTTTTATGTTTTTTATATTTAAAATTATTTTCTAAAAATATTAACAATATTTTATGGAAAGTAAGTAGAAACATGCACTAGAAATTTTATCATCTCACCAAAAGGAGGTGACTGAATGAATATCTAGAATGTTTTTAGAATTGAATTAAAATAAATTAAAATAATTATCATTAATAGGGATATCAAGAAATATTTTCTAAGTTGATGTAACTTTAAATGTAGGTGAAACCAATGAATGAAACCACCACCACCACCACCCAGTGCAGGCACCATAAAGAAGAACAGTCTTGGAAAAAGACATAGTTGATAAGTTCATTCAATTTTATAATGAAATTAGTTGCACAATAACACTGCCAGAGCATGGAGCATGGCTGTTTTTGGCAGGGAATCAGATCACTTATGGCAAAAATAAGCAATGTCTTTTAGATTTCTCCAATAAGAAATAAATAAAAAAATCAAAATTAAGAAACATATGTGAATACATTTCTAAAAACTTGGGTCAAAATATTTTTTGAATTATTTTTGAAAAATATTAAAATATTTTCCTTTCACATTTTAGGGTTCTTATTGTGGTTGCTTGATAAAAAATATGTACAAAATAGAGTTCAAATAGATTTATAATAAAAGATTAATTTACCCTTAGTTCGAAAAAGACTAATAAATAAATAACTCTTAATATTTTCTCACAGATGATGCAACTATAAGAAGCATCGAGAGTTTGTTAAGCGAAAATGGAAAACACAAAAGCGAGTGCTACTTGGTAAATAAGTCTTCAATATCCGGAGAAGAAGAAACAAAAGTCAAAGTAAGAGTGTTATGTGCAATCTAAATAATGTTTTTATTGTCACAATACATGGAAGTAAGACAAGAAAGCCAAACGCCTATATCTACAAGTAACTAGTGTGACAAAACTATTTCAATGTGGTAGATGTTGTAGCATAATACTTAGCTTCTGTGAAAGATCGAGAAATGATAATCTTTTCTTGTTGTTCCAAAAAATAAGAAAATCCTAAAAATATGTATATATAAAATCTAGTGGTAGACTTGCAATTTTAGGATCATTGGACCAATTTACATCAATATATGCACATAAAAGAGGAAATATTCAAAAGTAAAATACTTTGAAATAAAGTGCCTTAGAGACACCCCAAAATATGAAAAACAATAACCTAATGAACTGTAAGAATTAAAAGTAACAAGCTATATAACAATGTGAACAATATAAGCAATGTTCGGGTATGTAATGTGAGATATACCAAGTTGCCAACAATATGATATAAAGTAGGGTCTAGGAAAGGGATACCATGAGAAGAAGAATACAAACATTAACTTCAAGAGGATTATTAACAGTCTTAGTATCACTAAGTCAGCATAATCAAGAATGTTAACTGCGTACTTAAATTGTCGGAAAAGATAATATTTCAAAGAACAAGCTACCTTAATACCTAAAAAGTAATTAGAGAGTTTAAATCCTTCATTTCAAAACGAGAAGCCAAGTTTGATTTCAAAATCTCATCAACATCATCACCTATAATAACTATGTCATAAACATATATAGAAAGTAGAATACAACTAGTAGTGGTGCATTTTAGAAAGAGTGCAGAATCATGATGTTTAGGGCAAAAGCCAAGAAAAGTAAGTATATAATAGAACTTCATAAATGAAGCACAAGATACTTGTTTGAAACCATATAAAACTTTCTTGAACCTACAAACTTTTCCATGGTTATAAGAAACACTAGGAGGAGACACCATGTAAAGACTTCTTCTTGAAGATATCCATTTAAGAAGATATTTTTAACATCCATATGAGATATATGCCACTCATGAACAAAGGCAATTGCAATAAGAATAGCATAGTAGTCATCTTTGTAACAAAAATAAAAATAAAAAATCCTCATAATCCATACCATATTATTGAGATAATCCATTAGCATCTAATCGAGCTTTGTACCACTTAATCAAACCATAAAACTTAGTTTTGATTTTATAGACCCAATGAAATCCAATTGTACTCTTACTAGGTGGTAAAGGTACTAAATCCCAATGTAAACCTTCCATTTTGTCTATTTAGCGCATGCCTTATTAGGTGTTCTTTCAATACTCCTTAGCAATCCTTAGTGGCTCATTACTACTCATACAAATTACTTTTTTTGAGCCATCTTGGAGACTTCGGTTGGGGATTTATCTAGCCCCTCATTGTGACCATTTGCCACCCAAAGTTAGATTTAGGATTTTCCTTTTTATTATTTTTTTAGGATAACTCATTTCGATGCACCTTTAAGAGAGCTTATTTTGGCATATCTAGGTACACTTTTTTTTTAGGCACCCTTCTGATTCCCCTAGGTTACTTAGACATTTTTCTAATCCCCTTAGATCACTTAGGTACCACCCTAGGTCCACCTAAGCTCACTTAGGTCCATTTAGGCACATCCAACCCATTTAGGATCACCCTAATCCATTTATTTAGTAATCTCCGATCCATTTAAGATCATTCAGGCCTATTTAGGCACATTTGGTCCATTTAGAATCACCTAGGCCCATTTAAGCACATTTAGCCCACTTAAAATCGTCATTTATTAAATAGTTAGTTTTTTCACTAAGACATTCAAAGAAATCAATATCTATCAAAGTCAGATCAAATATACTACTATTATATAAATTCATTTTCATCTATTTCATTTTAACCTTTAATAATATATGGTAAAAGTTGAATAAATATTTGAACATATGATAGGTATGTACCAACACCCTTTCTTATCACACCCATAACAATTCTCAATATTAATTCACTTCTACTGATATTGTGTCGTTTATTTTGTTATGTCAACTTTCACTTTAATATTAATAATCAAGGAGTGAGATTTGCATTTGCTTCTAAGGATTAACATTACATTCGCATTGGGGGAGTGAAATTGCTTCCTTGTGTAGATCTAAGCTATACCAATATATGTGTGGATCCCGCATTTCGGCTCAATGCATTTCCACTCAATGACAAAACTCGATTTTATTTGAAAAATGATTTTATTTATTAGAAAATGACTTGGAGTCGCCACTTATTTTTGTTTTATTTTTAAAAAGTGTAAACAAAATAAGAAAGAAAACCCTAAGTGTGATTCCTTATTTTGAAAAAGGTGGTTCATGAGAAACTGGATCGGGCTCGGGGGTCAGGTTATTTATCGAGAAGGTACGGTAAAGACCGTATCACCCCTCTAAGTCCCTAAAGTCAGGTCTCTACTAATAAAATGAAGCAATCATGACAATTGATAAGAAGATCAATGATAATCAGTATGATCGCACATATGAAAATTAAAACATGCATAAAGGATGACTAGAGTGCGAGTGGGTACGTACCTAGGCAACTAACCACTGTGCGCTATCAAAAAATGGGGTCAGTGCATAGTAATTAACATAAAATATGTCACTCATGTCACCAAACAAAATAAAGAACCACCAATAGCACACATGACATTTCATTCAAATTCATTTTTATTTTGCTGGAAATTTATTTGATGTTGGGTCTCCCCACCAAAAACCCAATTTATTTTGCATGAATTAATATCACAAATTTCATTATTTTGAAATTATGAAAGATTCATTTATACTTAAAAAAAAATTAAAAAAAACGAAAGATTATTTGAAAATCAGAGTGGAATTAAAACTATTCGAGAGAAAACTTGATTTTTAAAATCTATTTGAAAATTGGAGTTTTGAAAATTATTTGAAAATTGGAGTCTTGGGATTTAAATTTAAGGATTGAAATTTTGGAAATCAATTGAATGTGGAATTTATTTGAAAAATTGTTTAAAGATGAAACTTTTAAAATAAATAAATAAATGGAATAATAATAATAGTAACGAAAATATTAATTAAATAAATGAACATGAATAGTGGAATTTTGAGATTGGAAATTAAATTTGGAAGACGGAATTTTGAAAAATCGAACTTTAATGATTTGAATTTTTAAAAGAAAGAAATAAATAAATATGGAATAATAATAATAATAATAACTAAAATAATCATTATTAAATAAATAAATGTGAAAATTGGAATTTTGGAAATCGAGATTTTAAATTTGGAAATAGGAATTTTGAAGAATCATTTAAAGATGATTTTTTTTTAAAAAAAATAAACAAATAAATAGATAGAATAATAATAATAATAATAACGAAAATAATAATGATTAAATAAATAAATGCGAAAATTGAAATTTTGGAAATGATGTTCAAAAACCAAAATACGAATGAATGATAAATAAAATACATAAATGAACAAACAAATAAATAAAAGGTGCGGTGGTTGGAATTGCAGGCCCGAAAGCGGCCATGCAAAGTGTGGGCCTGAGGCAACACATCAAAACGAAAATGACACCCTTAATGTAGGATTCGCAACTCATCCACCTTAGTTTTCTCTCATTCGGAACGACCCATTGCTGAAGGCCCATTGTTTGTGTGAGAAGTTTAGTCTCATTCATCATGGCCCATGTTCCTTCAATATTCACATATTCAAACGATGCACTCCCTTTTGCAAACCTAGTACAAGCCCAAAAATTTAAATTCAAGTATTTAACTTCTCCAAAACTCACCAAACACGTTTTGCAGGTCATGCCCATATGCTTATTCATATATCTAACTCCCCACTTTCTGCTCCCCTTAAGCCTTCCTCTCACCATCGGTGGCGCGCCTCTCATGCATGGGATCATAAGGAATTTTCATCTTTGCTGATCAACAAAGACGCCCAGGATCTTAGCTTCCATCCCTTTTTCCTCATTGACTCCCTAAACCGCCGCTCCACCTTGCTCACTTCATACAACATGATATCACATTCCACATTCTTCATCACAACCTCTGCTATCATGGTTTCCACGTCCAGTTTCGCATGCATGGGGAGTGGGGGTTGGGGTTGGGGTTGGTAGGAGAAGGTTTTGGTGATGAAAATAAGTGAAAACTATCGAGTATGATGGGTGTACCTGGATGAGGTGACCATACACATGGCGATAAGAGAAATGGACGTGTGGGTGATGAATGGGGGTGAGAGAAATGGGTGTGAATATGCTTAGAGAGAGAAGTGGGTTTATGTGGGGTGGCTTGATGAGTATATATGCATGGGAGTATGGGATATGGGTATGATGTGGTCATGCATGGCCATGCAAAAGTGGGAAGGAATGGAGTACATGGCGTGGTGTAGAGAGAGAAAATGTGATGAGAAAGAAAGTGAGGGAAAGTGGGTTCGGTGGTAGTGGGTATGTGGAGTGGTGAGCATTTGCATGGGAATGAAGATGAGGGTTATGAGTAGTGGGATGAGTGGTAGAAGATAGAGAAAGAAACGGTTTTGTGGATATTAAAATATGGGTATGTAGGTATTAAAGAAACGATATGCATGGATGGTTAGGATGGGTGAGGTGATGAGCTTGGGTGTGGGTAGGAGACAAGTATGGTGATGAGTATAGTGGGCATGAGGAGTGAGAAAATGGGTATGTGGTGATACGGGTGATGGAGGGCACATATGTATGGTTCCCATGCTTGTGGATAGGAAAATATAGAGAGAAAATGGGTACGAGGGATGTGAGTGGAAATTTCCATGGGCATGGGACTTGGAAAGGTAGTGAGAAAACGGGTACGAAGGGTGGAAGGTTAGAGAGAGAAGTGGGTATAAGGAATGGTTGATGGAATGGGTATGGGGATGTAGAGAATGAATGTGGTGACGAGTACGGTATTAGTGGGGTATGAAGAAAAATGATGATGGGTATGTTAGAGAACGAAGGATGGCCTTA
This sequence comes from Vitis riparia, assembly GCF_004353265.1. Classification (NCBI taxonomy): domain Eukaryota; kingdom Viridiplantae; phylum Streptophyta; class Magnoliopsida; order Vitales; family Vitaceae; genus Vitis; species Vitis riparia. The sequence continues at coordinate 7,970,349 of NC_048449.1, forward strand.
TATGCATGGTTACTGTGCACCGTTTCTTGATCCAATATGTTGAAAGGCTTCCTACTTCAAGCCACTGTGAATGTGCATATGAAGCTCTTAAGCTTTTCTTCTTGCAAGATTTCTCATGAAGAATTTTAGAATGTCTCAAAATACTTGGGCAGTTATAATGGGAGTGATCCCACGATTCATCCAAGCCAGCTACAAGCAAACCAACACCATATGGCTGTTTCCAGGACCCGTGAGTGCGAACTTGGACCTTATTGTCAAATGGAATGACCAGTCGACTAACTCAAAATGGTGACTCGTAAATGAAGCTGTAATGGACACATTCAAATCGCATGTACCGAGAGAGGATTCTGCCATCAGAGATGAGGCTGGCGATGGTTATTTGGGCGTGGTCGGTGACCTTAAAAACTACATTCTTTGCCTCATGGCTTTCATGGTGTATCCTGCTTAAGAGAATCTGTCGGTCGAGCTCCATATGGTCATTTCTGTGTCATATTGATTCTTGAACACTTCAATGATACCGTTTCCACAGCTGTAAAATGTATGAGGTCTTCTCGACATTCTGAATCCCAGATTCAGTCACCAAACCATATTCAAAAGCTCTATAAGACCCATATTCAACCGATTCCATTTCAGTTTTTCTATGAGACATCAATCATCAAAGCCTCTAAACCCATTTTCTCTTTGCAATTTCGACCCCGAATCTTGATAGCATTCAGAAAACACCTCTCTATAACAGTCACCTGGTAGCACCCATGATGCTATGCACCCAAAATATCCACAGAGAAATAAAGGGAGACAACCAAACAAAAGAAGAAAAGAAGGAAAACAAACAGAGTAATAAAAAAAACAAGACAAGCCAAAGATAGCCACATTTCATGGTTTCTCAATGAGCCCATGCTGGTGAGAAGAAACATAAATGGATTCAAAACAAAAATACCATACGTATATCCAGATGTCCCACAATGGATATGATAGAGACCCTCATCCATTTTTCAAGCCAAATTAATGAAACAGAGAAGGAACCCACAACATATGTGGAAAAACGTCAAATAAATCAAGCAAGACATCTTGGGGGAATCATACTCAGAATAAAAGAAAGTATGGTTAAATATGAGCATACCTGAAAATGCACTAGATGTCCTCTCTAGCTTCTCTCTGACCAATTCTCTCTTTTGAACTCCTTTTCTCTTAGTCTCTCCCTCTCCAGCCAAAAAGAACCCCTATGCCCTCTTTCCCTCTTCCTCTCCCCTTGACTTGCTCTGTCCCCATCTCTTTGAAAAACTTCCCCTCACCCGTTCCACTGCTCCCATACCCATCATCTGTCATCCATTCCAGAATGAGTCCCATCTCAACCACCACCATGGCGAGGTGGTGGTGTCCTTGGCCATGCGTCCCATGCAGCTAAGCATGGAAGCTGTCCCCCATTCCTCCAAAACGAAGTGCTATCTAGCTCCTCCACAGGTGCTCCCCAAAGGTGGCAGAACCAAAATAAAAATACATAAATAAATAAAGGGCGGTTGGAAAGGGGACCTTGCCATTCTGATGTTCACTAGTAGCCAGTGGAGAACAGTTAAATCCCTTGAACGTGATGTGGGATGCAAGTTTGAGTTAACTAGCCAACTGTCGAAGAGGTTTTGGAGCCATCACCTGAGCAAGTTGCTACTACTCTTAATGGAGTTCATCTCGAGTATGTGGAGTTATTTACCCCAGTTGCACAGAAATTGATTTGAAAAAAAAAAAAAGGGGGAGGGGGGGTCTACAATATGAAATTTATTTTCTTTAAATAACTTTTGGCTATAATTTGCAAATCGCTTTAGGTTATAACTGTGATTTTTACATAGTTTTTGTCTATAAGAATAATATTTACATAGCTTTTGGCTACATAATAATTTGTGTATAACACCCGACAATAATGGTATTAGATGAGATTTGTATATAGCTTTTGGCTATGGCCAAACAAAATAATTTGTTTATAACTTCAACTTTTATATAATAAAATAAACATTAATAGAAATATATGACATATATTCTACATTAATAATCTTAAGTTTAAGATAAATAAATTATCTTTAAAGCAATTTCTTATCGCTAATATGTTATAAAATTAGAAATAAACGAGAAATGAGATAATATAAAATATACATAGGATAATGGGGAGAATGTTTTCAAAAAACATTTTTTTTTAAGTAACTAAAAGTAAGGATATTTAGGGTATGATTGGAACCGTTTTCATTTTTTTTTTTTGAATAAAAATAAGAAAATATGTTTGATAAAAAAAAATTATGATATTTTTTTAATTGTTTTGTTCTTATTATCTAAAAACTACTTTAAAGAGTTGTTATTTTCACATATTAAAGATTGTTTTAAAAAATAATTATAAAAAATAATTAAAAAAGAAGTATTACAAATAAAAGTTATTTAAAAATATAAAAAATAAATTAAGAACATTTTAAGAGTTATTTTAAAAACCAAGATGGAAATAATTTTTAAAAACATAAAAAATAAGTAAACAACATTTTAAGATATAATCCTCTTTTTTAAAAAAGATAAACAAAAAGTTTAATCCAGATATATGAAACCTCTCACTCTTCCATGTCAACATTCTCTTGACCTGATGCACCCTATGAACCATTCATGTCAATTCAGATTGTGTTTCGTACAGGCTTTTCACCAACCAGTCATCACATCAGACGGAAAGCGAGGTACCACCGCTTAACTCTTGGGAACGTGGCAACTCCTGGTTCGTCTTATACCATCCCTTCCATAACAACTATGTCAACCGATCCCCACTCAAGGGCATTTCCGTCATTTTAATATTTATATAGAGAGGAGAGAGAAGAGAGAGGAGAGAGAGGTAGAAAGAGAGAGAGAGCGAGTGGCAGAGAGAGAGAGAGAGAGAGAGAGAGAGAGAGTGGCGGTTATATATATGAAGCTTACGGTGGAGGAGCGACAATGGTTACAGACGAAGCGATAGCAGAAGCCCTGGACTCCCTCATACGCGAATCAACCCCGTCTCAATTCACCTCCATAAACGGTGTTGTTTTACAGCTCGAGTCCAAGCTAGGGCTAAATCTGTCCCACAAGCTCGACTTCATTCGCTCCCAGATCCATCTCTTCTTCCAATCCCACCAGCCACAGTCACAACCGCCGCCCCCGCAGCCACCCTCACAACAGCAACCCCCGAAAGACCATTTTACCCTACAGCAAGCAACCAATTTCTCAACTGGCCCTCCCAATTTCGCCCCTCACCGCACCGAGGACCTCAATTTCCGGCGCGACCCAACTCCTGCCCCTCCGGCCGAGCCCACTGGCGGCCCCGTTGCAGTCCCCGAGGCTCCGCCTCAAGAAAGGTTTGTTTCTTTGTGGTGTTTGTTTCACTTGATTAGCTGTTTGGTTCTTGGGAAATTGGGGGAAATGGGGGAAAAGACTGAAATCTTGAATTCGACGTGATTGGTTGTTGTGGGCAGGAAGAAAGATTGGGTCTTGACCTAACTTTCTGTTTTTGTTGGTGGGCAGATTTGGAAAAAAGGATAAAAAAAAGAAGAAGAAATTTTGACTTGGGTTTGACCATGGACTGAGGTGAATAATTGTAATATGCTCGGGTTAAGTGTGAAGGTTTAGTTTTGCTTCTGTGGTCCAAAATTGGAGAAAAAACAAGGTCTGAAGTGTCAATTTCTTCTCGTCTTCTCATTTTTCCAAGTAGCCAAACGGAGGTTTTTGTTTTTTTATTTGATTACGTGAAATTGGTTTTGGAATCAAATTTCAGTTCTGTTGTTTAGTCATCCTTGAATTTGTCTACGTTTTCAAATAACAAAGCATATATGAAATTTGTCAAAAATGCTATTCTGGCACAAACATCTTTTCACATTGATGGATGGAAATCCACGGGACTCTTGTGCTTGGAGATCGATGGAAAGTGGAGGCAAACATCAAAGTTATGGGGGTGAACTTTCATATGAGATTGATGTAAACTAGCCCCAACACCGATGGTGGTTTTTTGAGTGAAGATATTGTTGCCAGAGTAACAGAGATTTAAGTGGCATTTGACACAACTTTGGAAGCCTCTTAAAGGGCTTTTTAGACCTAAAGGTTTTTTAGAATTGGCTAATCTCTCCAAATGAGTTTTTGAGGAAGTATTTCTTTCCAAATTCTGTCTAGGACAATACCATGATTGGCTAGCTTTTTAAATTTCAAACTCAAGGAGCTGCCCAAGCACTGAAGTGGAATTCACAGGTCTCAGGTCTGAATTTGTCTGTCATAGACTACCTTCATGCTAGTATGGCCACAAATCATAACCTTCAAGAGTGATACAATAGAAGATCAGAAATATACTTGAAGAGAATCTATCAAAAAAAGAAATATGCTTGAAGAGAGGGCATGGGTGGGTCTTTGTGATGATTCAGTTACAATGAGTTAACTTCTCCATTTAAAAAATCTGTCAGTGCGATGAGGGAGGTAGACAAAGTTGTATATGTATACATAGTGTAGTTGAAACCAAAGATTCAAATGAAGGTGGAATACTAGACTTGGCTTTGGGTTTAGCTGGATGCCTCGGTGGAGTAGGTGGTTGCCATGGTGGTGAGGTTGGGTGTTTTTGTGATTTTGGGTTTGAAGGAAATATACACTTGATTCTGCTGATTCAAGTATGGGTATGGAAGATGCTGGTTCTGTAGTTCCTATCTTATGATTTGTGTCACTTTTGTGACCATTGCATCCTTGCTGCCATTTTTATTCCATCTGATGGGACCAATACTAGAACCTAGGGCTATTCTTACTCAGGTTCCATCCTGCTACATTTAGTACCTGATTGAGAAAGGTAATTTTTCTAATTTACTCAATTTTATTCTGCAACCTGATAATTAAAAAAATGGTTGAATTTTATTTTTTTTGGTGAATAAGGATTAATATCTGAAAATGTGATGTAACTTTTTCAACCCAAAACAATGATTGGCAGATTAAGATTTGATTATATGTAGGCTATGGATCTCAATCCTAGCACAATATCCTAATCTAGAAACCTCTTCAAAGCACTGTAAATCCCTTCACATCTCTGTATTTTGGCCTCCCTCGGTCTGGGTATGCTTAGAACTTCTCATATATGCAGTCTGATCCAGGAAGCCTGTGTGCTTGGTGTCCTTTTTCCCTTGGTCATGGATCTGTTTCTTATCTTCTTGCCACCAAGATATCCTTGACAATCTTGGAAAAGATTTTCTATTGAGTTATTAGTCATTATGCAGAGTGTGTATCTGTCACAACCTTTTTTATGTGTTATTATATGCCTATTGCATTCTGATGCTTGGCCTAATGTTTCCATGTTCATGATTTTTTTCTGCAGTGCTCGAGCTGGAACTAAAAGAAGAGGTGGTCCAGGGGGTCTAAACAAAGTTTGCGGTGTTTCACCTGAACTTCAGGCCATTGTTGGCCAGCCAGCGCTGCCAAGGACCGAGGTTCAGATTCGTAAAAGATATATCCTTAACGATTGTTTGCCAGTTTTATATCATTTCCTAATATTATTGGCATCTAATTTCTAATATGTTTGGTTCAGATTGTGAAACAGCTCTGGGCATACATAAGGAGAAACAATCTCCAAGATCCAAGTAACAAAAGGAAGATAATTTGCAACGATGAGCTACGTTTGGTATTTGAGACAGACAGTACTGACATGTTCAAGATGAATAAGTTGCTAGCTAAACATATAATCCCTCTTGAACCTACTAGTATGTGTCTATAATCTTTTCACACAAACACGCACATGATCGTATATCAAAAAATGTTAATACAACAATAAAATAAAAATAAAATCACTCATATGGATTAAGCTTTTCTTGTTTTGATCCTTGCAGAACAGTCAGGTGAACAGTCGAAGAAATTAAAGGTTGATGCAGGAGCTGGAACAAAAAGTTCTGAATCTGGGCCCTATGTGGTAATATCTGAAGCACTTGCAAATTTTTTTGGTACTAGCGGAAGGGAGATGCTTCAGTCCGAGGTGTTAAGACGTGTTTGGGAATACATAAAGGTCAATCATCTGGAGGTGAGTAGATATTTGTCCATTCTGCTGAATATGTTAACGTGTGTAAATTTATCTGGAAGCAATGTTGTTTATTTATTAGTTGTTCAAGCTAGAGCCGCTAGACAGTAAAAAAGGGCCCAATGCCAATTAGTTGTTTGCATATTTGGATTGGTTTATTGAAATTATTTTGAGAACAAGATATTTTCCCCTTTAGACCTACAAAGATGGATTCTCAGCAGGTATATAAAAAAAAAACAGCAATAGAATTTTACAGAATCTAATCCCACAGAAATTCCATGTGTGTGAGCTTTCAATTTGTGTGACTGTGGGTGGGTGATGGGGGTGAGCTGTCATTTTTTGACAAGGTTATGGTCTTGATAATATTACAGTCTTGCTTAATGTTGACTGTTAAACTGTATTAACTTTCTTTTGAAACATTTCTAGGATCCTCTAAATTCAATGGTGATACTTTGTGATGCAAAGCTTCAAGAGATTTTTGGATGTGAAAGCATTTCTGCATTAGGGATACCTGAAATCTTGATGCGCCATCATCTATGTAAGAGATCATGACAGCTGATCAGATTGACAGGTTAGTATACCCTGGGAAAATGCAATCTCTGTTTTCTGGTGCATGATATTCCAAATTCTTTTCTTTTCTTTTTTTTTAAGATTTAAATTTTGGTTGATCTCCATAATGTTGAGACAGAATCTGTGTAGCACCTATTGGAAACCATGTATTCATTTGGAAGCCTATATGATATGGGCCTTAAATTCAGAGCTTTCTCATTGTCTGAATTGTCTCATCAAACACCCAAAGTTTTGTTGATAGTATGGAGCTCCAGTCCCTTAGCTTTGTTTCAGGTTCCGGAAAAGCTTAAAATCTTCATTTAAGCATTCTATGTCACATGCAGTTCCTGGATTATTTTGTCATACAACTTAAATATATTTTAAATGAATGTGCATTAAAATGAATCATATCATCTGCATTACTTCACTAAATTTGTTCCTATCATATAATTTACCAATCATTTTGGCATCATTTAATTCTCTCATTTCTTTCTTCCTTTGTTACAATACAATACCTGTGGGAAACTGATGGCACACACCTGTCGTTGCTTGCAGATGCGTGGTGTTAATGCGAATCCTCTCCATTCTGACATTTTATCTGATACCACTTGGGAAGTTGATTTGGTTTCTGGGCTTTGGTTGTCTACATTTCATGTTGGCAACTTTGTTATGTAAAGAATGAAAATGTACTGCAGGCAAATGGTGATTTTTATCATGTTGTTGGTACCATTGCCCTAGGGTTTGTGCTTTCTACCTTTGACATCTTAGGTTACATTTTCCCTTGGAAGTTTCTAACACCTGTAATGTGCAGACAGTAGGAAAACTCGTGGAAATGTAAAAAGATGATGTTTAACTTTTCTTGTTCATGGAAGACAATGCTAACTTAAGCTGCAATCATCTGCAATTTGCACATGCAATGTGAGGTTTTGAATTGAAATGAAGGATTTCATTCATGTGTGTGTGTGTGGTTTTTTTGGCCAATTTTTTTTTTTTTTTTGGTTAAATGCTTGTGTCTCTGGATGGCACTTCCTTGAGCTAATCGCCTTAATCCATATGATGTTTTGGTTGATTTGAAGCTGGGTTGGAAATCATCTGTTGAAATGAGAAAACCACGGAAAGTGCATGTAAACGACAAAAAAAAAAAAAAAAAGGCAACCTGAATACATGTCTTGTAGACAAAAGTTATTCTTGTCTCACTCAGGCACGGGCAAGTTGAAATTGAAACCAAGCAATTGCCGAAGGGGCTCTTTACTTGCAAGGGTCCTTTTTAACCATTCTTCCCATGCAAGACTTTGATCATGCTTTAAAGTGAGAATCCGATTCACTTTGGGCCCCCCTTGCACTGTTGCACATGCCAAGTTGTCTTGTCTTTGATGAGTTGTTTCCATCAGCGCCACCTGAAGTCATTTGCTTTTCAAGAAAAAGGTCCAAAAGAGGGCCAAAACAATTATCTGACAAAGCCTCTGGCCCCTTGTCTTTTCTTCTGCCGTCCTCTCGTGACTCCCCGCAGACATGAGCCAGTGACTAAGAATAAAGTGGAAAATGTCAGATTCCTCGTCTCTTACATACTATTTTCCTATAAATCAGTGCCCAGTAGTCGTAGATGAGAAGAGAGGGGAAGAGCCATGGCTAGGACTAGCAGCAAAGTTTTGGCGCAGGTAGTGGTGGTGATGGTGCTGATTGCAATGGTGGGAGGGGCCTCGGCTGCTACCATATGCAACATAGACACCTCCAAGCTGGCTGAATGCCTACCAGCAGTGAGCGGGCGTTCACCTCCACCACCTACCAAGGCTTGTTGCACTGCCTTGCTCAGCGCCGACCTTCATTGTTTGTGCAACTACAAATCTGCCCTTCCTGCATTTGGAATCAACCCAGCACTCGCAATGGCCCTGCCAAAAAAATGCGGCGGTTCCCTCCCACCAAATTGCAAGGGTAACAAGTTCAAACTTCATTTTTCATCTTCCTTGTGACGTTCTTTCATCCATCACATAACAACTTTTTTGACATGAGTGCCTATGCCTAGTTGTTAAGTTGCCGATCACTTGGTGTTGTTATCTAATAAACTATTTCATGTTGTTTCAGTGGATGCAGAGCCTTGAAGCGCTTCAAGTTCCAAGCATTTAAGTTACTAGCTTTTTATCCATGCGTCTCCTTTTTCATAAAATCTAGAAGCATCTTTCAATCTTTGTGTTGAAGACTTATGTTTGAAGACATGTTTGTGAGACTTGGTGTTGGTAGTAGTATTGTACTCGCTGTCCCCTTTTTCTGTTATATCTAAGAATGTATAAATTGGGTTTCTGCTCATTTTGCAAGTAAGGAAGATGGCGAGAGACTTTAGCTCTACAAAAGCAGTTTGATCACAAACATTCACTCGCAAATACCTTCTCATAAGAAATACTGAGAGTTACCTGATTCATCTTTGAAAACCCCCTATAGCACAACATCCAATCCAACCATAGAACCCATTATTCTCCGCAGTCAAATCACTCAACTCATTGTTCTCTACATCCCACTTACTTATGGAAGCTGTGTGGTAAGGTCAAAAAGCAGCCGATTCACACCCAATGCTGTGCTGTCTCCAACTATAACTCTCCCCACATCAGCCATGTGATTAGGATTTAATTAAAAAAAGGAAGGCAAACTCTCATATAAAATCCCATCATGGCTTACATTATTAGAATCCTAAGTTAGCTTTTAAGTCACCTAGCAGGCAGACTGATCTCTACACGGCCCACCAAATACTGGTCTCATGTACGTATCATCGAACTTCCTCCAGTAGTTATGTATGGTGTATACTGGCCTTTCTATTAGCATGGACAAACTCTCCTTTGCTCGAAGGATGTTAGTCTCAGCAGATTCTTCTAAGGATAGCAAAGGCAGGCTGAGGTCCTCTTTGGGTGATCTTGGTTCCCCATGGCTGGTATTGTTATTTGTATGGTGAGGTTGCAGAAAACTTATAAGCGGCTTTGTCAGAAAACCAAACACCTGCAATCAAAATTATGGAGTTCTCAGTAAGTAATAACTTGGAAGCTAAAAAACCTTTAAAGATGTTTGAATACATCAAAATTATCCATCTCAACCACACAACAATTACACTTACTTTTCCTTCTACTTCATCACTCAAAAGCATAAATCATAAGTCATCCCAAACAGGCTCCTATTAAACCCAACTAACATGTTATAAAGTAGTGTTAATAATACAAAACCAAACAAATTGTTCCTCTTGATAGCTTAAAAATGGTGGGAGATGATAAGGTTTGCAATTTACAACCATACAAATTGGAAGTATTCGGTCTAAAGACTTTTTTTACATACATGAGTGAAAAAGAAATCATTCAATAAGATACGTTTACATACCAGTGTTGTGAAGAGCACGACTATTATGGTGGTAGAAACCATTGTAGCATTAGCTGGATCCAAGGTAACCCCCGAGTATGTGAACTTCAGGCCAAGAGAGAAACAGTACAGCACATCACATTTCCATTAACCATAGATTCAGTTTTGTGATTGATTGTATTGGCATGCCTATCAAACTGGCTTAAACCATCAGGCATCAACTGCCTCCTAGAAACAGAAAACACACACCTGTTTGAATGCTAGAGCAATAGAAACAGCTCCTCTCATGAGCCCAGCCCACCAAATTATCACCTAGATAACAAGGCAAATTTATACATCAGTTATCATCAAAGAGTAGTCATTTTCAATAGAAGAGGGAATGGTTATAATGGCAACAAACAGAAATTCAGACCTGGTGTTTGAAAGAAATTGATGACAATCTATCAGCACGTCTATGCACATAATTGGAGAAGGTGGACAGAGGAAATACAAATGCAGCACGGCCAAGCGAGATTAGTAAAACTACAGTACTATAGATGCCCACCGAAGTCCTGAAACTGCAACCAAAAAAGTTGAAAGACCATATTCATCTCAGTTATGTTTCCACATGGATAACCATTGCCATTGGAAATTAGGGTGATTTTGAAAGGAAATGGCTTCTATTGCCTACTGCAAACAATTTATTGTACAATCCGACTGGACATCACATGTGATTTTTTCACCCTGTTGCATGAAAAAGCAGGCACTATCTATCATTTCAAAGCTTGCCAAAGAACAGGTCTTTGAATTGCATCCTCAAATACTATATTTTTACCTTCACTGTTTTTCATGAGAAGATCCTGAATCAAAATATACAAAAATTGACCTAGCCTGTCATGGGAATGACTCTAATCAGTCCCAGACAATATAATCTCCTATGAAGGTCATGGAACGAGCAGAGAGAAAAAAAAAGAGGCAATGTGACATAAATAGACCAGTGGAAAGAAAATAAACAGCCAGGAGGAGTAATTACTCGTCAAAGTTGGTTCCAAGCACCAATATTTTGTGCTTAATTTACATGCAATGGCAAAAAAAATCCAACCATAGGTGACCTGCATCTCAAGAAATCTGATTTTGTGATTCGGAAGAACCAATACTCAAAAGCTTCCCAATTCAAATTCTGTTAAAAAAGGAAGTTCAAATCATCTTTAGGTTAATCATATTGAAATAGAAGTCTAGTGGCTGCATGGAGTGCAAATGATTTACAAGCCAAGTATCAGCTTTTTTGCCAGGAGAGAAGCTCTCAATATCAAAGTGAATGACATGAGCCTTTAGAAACACCAAATTTCCTAGATGGATGATGCTACATGCATCACCACTTCTACCACCATTGTTTAACATCCATTGTGGTGATTAGTAGTAGAAAAATGTAATCAAAATACAATGAATGCTTTTGACTCTATACTGTTTTTACAACCAATCATCAGTCAACACATCAGCGGGTGTTGAAAATGATGGTACAAGTAGCATTATTCTTGCCTATAAATGGAATGAATGACACAAGTAGACAAATAGTACCTTAACTTGCTGAGCTTCCACTTCTCAATGTCCAAAGCATCTATTCCCACATAAAGAAATATGAATGTTTCTGCAATAAATGACATTGTTGCAAATATATGCCTGCAGAAGGGAAGGTGCAAGACAAGTTGTCAGATTAAGTAGTCAAATAGAAGCTGTTTCTGTACTGAGGATCTCTTGAAAGTTAATAAAACCACATGTAATGAGTTTGCACATGCCTGGTTGTGATTCTTGAACTTTGAGTCACATTATGCGATGCATAGTGTGACATGAGAATCCCACAGAAGAAGACGGTGAGGATCCCACTTAGGTGAAACAACTGCACAAAGAAATAGCAGTGGATATGAATGTTTTACAAATATCATGAACAAGCATGAGCAGGGTTGGTGTACATCAATAAAAACACACACAACAAGAAGTCACATAATGAGTTATAAAAGCCGTATGTGGGAATTAAAATCACAGTTCTATTCAAATCTTCTTCACTATCTTAGCCTCATTACCAATGAAGCTCTGAAGCTTGTATTGCAAGATAGTTTTTCTTTTTCCCTTTTCTTCCTGTTTTTTTTTTTTTCACTGGTAGTGGTTATGTAAATCAAACCAAGAATCTCCCCATCCCTACCACAGCCATTCCCAACTTTGCCAAGCCCACAAAATGAATTTTTTAAGGGAAACAGAAGGAAATACCTATGTAGCAAAGCCCATACATATTACTAAATTATAGGAGTTGATAAAAATGGTAGATAGATGGGAGAGCATGAAGCTTGTCTTGTAAGATAGTTTGAAATGCCTCCTAACTCAATAAGTCTCTAGTTTACAAATCATCCAAAAATAGTGGCTACCTTCCTGCTCAGCTATGAAGCTTAGTCTCATAATTCAAGATGGCACAGCCTTCCTACAATTTGAAAAGAAAATGTAGAAATCTTCCTCATCATATCTTAAAAATCAGGGATCCAAAGATCCATGGAATACCCCTGGAGGGACACCATGTTCTTTACCATGTAAACTCGTTACATCAGGATGATACAGAAACAGAGTCCAATACCCTTCTATACTTAGATCCCTAGTAGTTGAAGATGAAATTCAACAATCTTTTGGCTTGTCAGGTTCAGATTTTATGACACACAAATTGCATGGAACCTTTTAGCATGTCCAGTTACCTCAGCCAACGTGTAGGACAGATATGCCATTAAAACCATTAAAGCAATTTCACGAACAGTTGAATGTCTGCAAACAAATTGAAATTAAATTTCTCTTTGTTTAGTTCAAAATTCAAGAAACAAGACATTGAAATTTTACATCCCCTTGGCATCAACCCAATAAAAATATTTTTGGGACTGATTAGGAAAGTATTTACCTTCCAATATACAAGGTTTTAAGGGTATATGCTGTCAAAAGCCCAGCCTGAAAAACGAGAAGAAACAAATCAACCAAAATGGAGAAAAATAAGATAAATAACCATACATGGCCTCTGGCTGTAAGTAGATTATAGGAAAAGTCATAAGCCATAACACACGCATAATATATTACAAAAGTTCATTAATGGGAGAGGGAAAAAAAAACAATGTTAGGAAGACCAAGTCTAATGTCATTGTGATTTAAAAAGGAATCAATTAATATCAGAAAATTTTGGATTAGATTAGTCCAAGATTTATCTGTGAGCAAGAGACTAGAGTAACAATTTTGTGGAGTTAAATAAGTCCCAGCTTGATGAAGATGTTCCATGCGATGAAGAGCTTATTTCGTGTAAGATATTTGAAATGCATATAGGATATTTGATCGTCAACACCACTAATGGGTCAACTTGATTGTCCCCGCAAAAATGGCATGGAAAATTTGTTGCATATAGGATATTTGAAATGCTGCATATCTCGCATCTAAATTTATTTATTTTTTTGATGAATATATCTCGCATCTAAATTTATATCTACTAGAAAATTTTACAAGCTACAATGAGAGCAGATTTTTGTGTGCAAAATGGCTAAGAAAGGATGAAAATAGTGTGTTCTCACTTCTCAGCAACACCCTGCAATGTATTTATTATTTATTTTTAATTTACCATAATCCATATGGATGTTTGAATATTAGTTATGATCATCAACATGGAAAGTGGTGTTTGATTTGTCTTGTCCTTCAAACACCGTAAACTTTCTAAAGCAGAGCACCATGGCTTCAAGCTAAGAACATGGTAAATTTATGCATACTGCAGCAAAAACCATTAACTTATAAATGGACGGATAGATAGTACAGTGTAATTATTGATCAATCCAGGTTTGCACAAATACTACCTCGTGTAATAACTTGCGCAATATCTGAAGAAGACAGACTTACAACGACTCCAAGAGCAGTGCTTGTTGAAAACAGGTATAAGAAATCCAGAAGCACTCGAAGTGCTGCCCACCCATTAAGTTTGCTCTTATCAAGCTTTTGAACTGCATTGAACAGAACAACCGATGTTGCGTCATTCACAACTCCTTCTCCGAAGACTAGGCTGTATAGTAAAGGAGTCTCGTCTTGATGCAGAACCTATGAGTGGATATGTGTATCAGAACATCTAACTTTTGAAGCAGTTAGCCAAAAAGAAAATGGAACAAGGCATCATCTACAGCAAAAAGAGAGACAAAATGCCAACCTGCAGTGTACACACTGTATCTGTTGATGAAAAAATTGTTCCTATAGCTGAATCGAAAAAAACAAGAAATACAATTGCAACAGTAAGATATAAAAGTATGGAAAGAGTGTTTAACATATCAGATAATATAAAAAGAAAAAGGATCGCACCAAGATAGTCTTGTGCACTCAGACCGGTAAATCCAAACCGAGGAAACAGCCACCAGGCTCCTATACCAATAGTGACATGGACGGAAATTTAGAAGCAAATTGCAATTAAATGACAAACGCAGTGCATATATGTATCTACATATAAGCAACAGCACACGGCATTTGACAGGGAAATCAAGCATAGGATAGACTTAATGTTACCAGCTGTAATAATGGATGAGGATATAAAAACACCTATCACTCCAAACAGCATAATGGTTATGAAGTTTTGGAAGAACTGTTTCTTCTTGACCTGAAACCTGCAAGAAGAAAAGCCAGATGGGTTTTCTGTACCATCCCAATTTCAATGAATGTCTCGAAAGAGAAGAACCTAGATAAGTCACACTAAGTTCTACGCTATGTCAAAGGAAGAAGGAAAAGAAATCTATTTCAAGAATAGATACAAATAGAGAAAAGCTTCCCTTACCCGGCATTGAATATTATGGGTGGGAGGAGATATATGAAGAACAGTTCTTCATCAAACCTTAGGATGTGAGAGCTTTTCCCTTTGCTCAACAACAAGATTATGGTTCCCGTTATGCATCCCTGATTAAAATGAAAACCCGGAGGAATTAAATCTTTAGAAATGCGCATAGATTTTCATAATATGGATAACACATAAATCCAATTCCACATAAATGGAAATATGTATATGAGAAAAACCCAAAATTCAATGAGGAAGAGAGAGAAGTTTACGATGATAATAGCAGTGGTGGATTCATTGAGCCATCGATTTTCTTCGAGCAAGTGACCGATGACCAAACATAGGCAGAGAACAGCCACGAAAACTGAAATCAGGACGACCTGGGCGTGGTCCCCCGCGATGTTCATAGCAAACCCAGAAGCTGACATTGTTCAAATCTGCATTTCCCGATGAATCAATCAGAGGTGACGACCGAAAGAGAGAGGCAATAGAGTGCAGTGTATTGTAGACTGTACAGGTGGGTGTAGATGCATGAGGTGGATAACACGCGTCAGTATGTGGGACTCGTGTGGGCCGTGGGATCGACAGGCCAAAACGCTGCGTTTCGAGGCCAAAGATAGGTCATCTACATTGATTTGATTGTATTTCCAATACAATAATTTGATAAATGGATTTAAGTTCGTACAACCAAACATGTTCTAAAAACTGGATTTAGAAAATTTTAAAAAAATGTTTTTAAAAAGTTAGAAAAACATTTAAGTGCTTCCCTTATGTATTTTTAATTTTTTTATATTAAATTAATATATAGAAATATAACATTTTTATTTTAATGATATATGTGTTGGTTTTTAATTAGAGTATGTTTGGAACTTTTTTATAACATTTTTCTATTTTTTAAAACAAAAAGTACAAAAAAACATGTTTAGTAACAAAAAAATGTTTTATGTTTTATGTTCTTATTTTATAATACATTAATATATAAAAATATAACCTTTTTATTTTAATAATATGTGTATCTTGTTAAGTAGTTTTTAATTAGGGTATGTTTGGAACTATTTTTTAGAATAATTTTTTGTTTTCTAGAATAAAAAAACATAAAAAACATATTTAGTAACAAAAAATTATTTTATGTTTTTTAATTTTTATTCTTATTTTGTATTAAATTAATATATAGAAATATAACCTTTTTATTTTAATATTATATGTGTCTTGTTAGGTGGTTTTTAATTAGGGTCTTTTTGGAACCGTTTTTAAGAACAATTTTCTATTTTTCAAAACAAAATACATGTTTAGTAACAAAAAAATTATTTTCTATTTTATATTCTTAAGAATAGAAAATATAAATTTTTTAGAGAATATCTTTTAATTGTTTTCAATTGTGTTTTGAGGATTGTTTTAAGAAATAATTATACAAAGGGTTTTTTATGCTTTACTTCTCAATATATAATATATTTTGCATATTACCCCTTTGAGTTCAAAATTGAGCAATGTACTATTTATCATTTATAATTGCATGTAATATGTATTTTTTGAGAAACAAAATTATTTTTTTTTTATGGAAAGTCATGTGCTCTTTGCATAACCAAGGGTAAAAGGGTCAAATTTAAAAAAAAAACCCCTAACCACCCCCTCTTCCTTTTTTTCTTTTTCCTTCTTCTTCTTATTCTTTTTCGCTCTTCACTATTTCTCTATCCTCTCTCTTTCCACTATGGTCGATGTTAGAAAAATTTTTGGGCATCTCTTTTTCACTTGTTAAAAGATACCTACCAACAAAAAGTTTTAATTTTGTTAAGATTTTTCTCAAAAAATTTGTAGAATTGTTAGAATTTCCAAAATCTTTATTTGGGTTTTTTTTTTTTTTATTTAAAAAAAAGCTTTATTTTTTTGGATCTTTGGTTATGAATTAGATGTATTTTAACCCCTTATAGCTATAAACCTAATTTTGTTGAATCGCGGGAGTTGTTAGTTTGAATGAAATGGAATTTAGTATTTTTTTTTTCATCACATCATTCCTCAAGGTCCATCTTTGAATACCTACCATAGTTGATGTTTCAATGCTGAAATTCTAAGAGATGCAGTCATCCCAATTGGCATTTTCATCAAAGAGAGGATTAGGGAGGAGAGATAAATAGTGAAGAGAGAAGAACAAAAACAAATGAAGAGGAGAGCTGGTTAGGGTTTTTTTTTATATTAAAAAATAAAATAAAAATTGACCCTTTTGTCATCGGTCACGTGGAGAACATATGTCTTTTCATCCAAAAAAAATAACGTCGTCTCTCAAAAAATGCACATTACATACAATTATAAAAAATAGAAGGTACATTACTTGATTTTGAACTTGAAAGGGTAATATGCAAAATATGTTATAAGTTGGGGGGTAAAGTGTAATAAATCCTTATGCAAACATTTGAAATTATTAAAAATAAAACACTACAATAAAAATTATTTTTAAAACATATATAAAAATATTAAAAATATGTTAAAAATATTTTAGATTTCTAAACACACTTTTGTTCTACAAAAGCCAGAAAGCAGTTTTCAAAAACTATTTTTTAGAATTATTTTCGAAAATAGTTACAAACAGACCCATAGTTTTTTTTGCTAAATTAAGTTAATTTTTAAAGAAATATTTTTTCTTACAACAAAATACTACTATTTCATTATATTTATTTTTAATGTGGTGGTAACTCGTGTTTATGTTATGTCATGACTAATAATTAGCTTAAAAATAAAAATATAAGTCTATACACATGATGTAATTATTAAATAGGCAACACATTGTATATTTCATTTAATCTATTTGCACATTTAGTCCTTATATTTAATCACCAAATTGAGTTAGGTTTTATATAAATATATATGATTTATATCTCAATTAGACATATTTATAATTGAATTAAACTATTTTTAAAAAATAAATTTAAAATGGATCAAATATCGGTTAAATGGTTTAGATTTATAAAAATTAATTAGCATAATTATTAAATACCTCAATTCAAAATAAATTTGTGTTATGTAGAGTGATAAAAAACTATATATTTATAAAATGTCAAACTTTGTTTTAACCGTTATTGCTAAATTTTACTTGGTATGAAATTCTAGTACTTTTAGTATATTCTAATAAATATAATACAAAAATATTTATTGGATTTTTGTTTATTTATTTTTAATATATTTTATTATTTATATATGAATTGGAGCTCGGTTTTGGGCCTGAGAAATGGGAGAGAAGGCCCGTCCCAAATTCCCCTCTCCCGGCTCAAGAGTGGCTGAAGCCCAAATCCTTGGATGGGTTACCCAGTGGAAAATTGAGAGTTGTTTGATGACTACACCTCATCTTCAACAGAATTGCTGTTCGCTTAAACACAACGTAATGTACATCCTGGACGTTACGCGTAGAGCCGGAGGCGGCATCATAGATTAGGACTCGGCGCTTGCCCCTTCTGCAGAGCGAGGAAACGCTATCTCACAAGTCTGCTTAGTTTGATGTTTATCCATTAGGTAAGATTGCTTGAGTCGAAAATGAGGCGGCCACGACAGCTAGCTTCTTGTTACGGACTTGGAAGTTTCTTAAACTCGCATGCGACACTCAGAAGACTCCAGTGAAGGGCCATTGGAGCTTCATGGGTCTCTATAGTCATGAATCACATCCCTTTCTCTTTTGTTTGGTTGCTGCTCAGTTCAACACCTTGCATTGCCTGCATATTATCCTAAGAGTCGACCCAAAAAAATCATAGCACTTGGCCCTTAAACCTTATTCCAAGTCTCTGGATATTTTTCCAGGTTGGAAAGGGATGTGATCGATACCGTTTGGCTTAAGCTCTGGCATCACAGTTGCTCAGTCACCTTTCAGCCATCCCACTACCACCGTAGATGACTCTGTAAATCAAACCAATACTTTTCAAAGAGGGCATACTGGCGTAGTCATTCCAAAACAAGTCCCTGTTGATTTCATCATAACATCCTTCAGTTTCCAACCCATGCTTGGAACTTGTTGGGGCAAGAGGTCAATCATCTCTTCTTGTGTGGGACATTGTAGTATTGCTTCTACATTAATCTCTATCATTTTCATAATTACCAGGCAGTCACATTATGTCCTTTAATTAGTACCCTTCACATCATTCTAAATACTTTGTGATATCACTACCTCAAGATTTTTATAAAAAATATACTTTTTGAAGTCAATAAAATCGGTTAACTACATGACAAAAATAAGAATCTATTTAAAAAATTCTTAAAAAATAGTTTCTAATAAAACTGTTTTCTGTATTTTTAAAATAAAAGCATAAAAATTTCAAATGTTTTTAACCTGTTTTTATAAATTACTAAATATTTCTTAAAAATAACGCTATGGATAATAATTTATTTTCAATTATTCTTTATATTTATATAATTATTTTTTTACAATAACTCTAAAAAAATGAGTGAAAACAATTAAAGGTGCGTTTTATCGGGTTTTCTTAAACTTATCTTTTAAAAACTATTTTTTATTCTTTAATTTAAATATGATTTTTTTTTAAAAAAACATTATTAAACGGTCCATATTTTTCTTTTGTTTTAAAAAACGAGTGAAAACTATTTTTATTTGTTCTTTAAATTTTTTTTCTCTATTTCACTTTATTTTAAAATTTATTTCCAAAAAATAATGGTCAAATAGTATTACAATTTTTTAAAAATAATTTTTTGTTTTTAAAAGTAAAAAAGGGTTTTTAAAAATTTCTAACATTGTTTGGTTGTTATTATTTGAAAAGAATTTTTAAAAATAAAGTAAAATAAAAATGAATTTTAAAGAAAGTATGAGTTGCTTCTACTAGTTTTTGAAAACAAAATAAAAATATGGATTTGTTATTCATGTTATTTGAAACTTATTTTTAAAAATTATTTTTAAGTTAAAAAAATTTTTTAATTAAGTTTCAGAAAAAATAGCTTGTCCTAATATTTTTAAATCTAAAAATAATATTATCCAACATATTTTTCAACCCTACAAAAATGTTTTCCAATACACTTTAAATATTTCTTTAAATATTTTTCAATAAAAAAATGATGAAAATAGAATGGTATTTCCTCATTTTTTTGGAAATGAATTCCGCCATTCAATGCTAAACCATGGGACACATTTTGGCTTGCTGAAATTGACTACTTTTTTATTATAAGAATTTTTAAATCTAAATATCAATTCGAGACATTAAACAAAGACTTTCATGCTTAGAAAACAAATGCCAAGATGTCTCTTTCCTTTGAATCATTCTACACATCGCTTTTACGCGGCTTTCCTTCCGTCCAAATACTCTAATCATATCCATGCCATCCATGACCGTGACATGGACCAATCATTCTCATCCACGTCAGCCCATGTGCAAACCCATGTGCCCATATGCCTCCATATGGTTGCTACTTGCTAGAGAACGACCTTGTCCCATGGTATCTTCACCTCATATACCATATGAAATCTTCTTTGATTTAGTAAAATATATATATAATAATCTAGGGTTAGGTATATAATTATAATTAAAAGAGTAATAAATTAAAATGTTTTCAACTTCCATCGATAGCCGACTCGAGCTTTATATTTTAATTATTTCTTTAATTATTATTAACATGAATTAAGTAGCTGTTCAAAGTTATAAAATAAAGAAACTCGAGATTTAAAACTTTGATATTTGAATTTAGATAAAATGACAAAAACTTGTATATAATACCGAATGAATCATTACATGTAATCATAAATTTGCATCGTCAGGTTATTTTGTCTTGATTAAAATCAAAATTAAATGCTTGATTGATGATAGGTAAATTAGTGCCCTAATGATTTATGTTGAAAAGTTATCAATTTTATTCACATTAGAAATGGAGAATTTATAGTGGCACATGGATTGATTTCTCGACAAAATTATTAAAAAGAGAAGGCTACCTACCAAATATTTTGTCCTACTTGATAATGGCTTACATCATATAAAACTATATAAAAAAAATTGCAAGAATAAAGTTAATTTTTTATTTGTTGTTTGGTTTTTTTGTCTGGTTAATACTAACTTATTTTTGTTTTCTTGTTTCCACCTTTTTTTGGAGTTAGGTTCAATGACTAAATCAATTTTAATCAACTCATTTTTAATCAAAATTAACTGATTTCATTTAGTTTTGAGGTTGCTTAAGAACTTATTTAGAGTATTCGGAGTACTTTTGCAATGTTTGGTTTTTAGGAAAATATGAGAAAAAGAAAATAGAAAGGAAAAGTGAAAAGAAAGAAAAAACGAAGGAAAATAAAAAATAAATTTAAAGTTAATGAATTATTTTTATATATTTTTTAAATCTATTTCATTTAATTTAAAATGCATAAAATTTTAACTAATTTTAATGCTATTCGATTTTCTTTTGTATTTTTCATAGTAAAACCAAATATGACAAAATAATTTTCTTTAATTTTTAATTTTTAATTTTATTACTTTCTTGAAACCAAGTATAGTGGAAATGATTTCTCTAGTAGTATTTTTAGGAAAATCATATATCTAATGTTTCTCTAAAAAGTATTATAAGTAATTTTTCAACTTCAAAAAATATTTTTTAAATTTTATCAAATATTTCTACATTGTTTATGTTAAAAGTGTTTTCTTTTAAAATGCTGCCAAACGAACTTTTAAAATCTACGACTTGAACCTAAGTCTTCAAATTGGTTTTTTTTTAAGGAGCATAGATCATATTAAATATAAAAATAAAAAATAAAAATAAAAATACTTTCATATAAAGAAAAATAATCATCTTTGTTCTTAAATTATTTTCAATTCCTAAAATTCTTGCAAATTTTTTAAAAAGTGAGAAAATATTTTGGTACTCTTTTAAACCATCCATATTCATGAAATATTTTTAATTTTTTTTAAAAATTGCTAAATATACACATAAGTGTGAGGTAGGTGAGAGTTCTTAACCTTACCTTTTACCAAAAGAATGAAAAAGAAAGACTCACAAAGATCAATCTTTTGCTAAAAGCCTCTTTAAACTCAATGAGAAAGTATATACAAATTCATTTGTTGGGAATCTTCCACATCATAAACTCACTTTCTCAACTTTGTCCCCTAAAGGTAACTTTTGTACATTCTTTTTTCATCATAAAATACAATGTAGTTATATTAAAAAAAGACTATAGACTTGGGACTAGACACTTGTGGAGCCATGGCCAACTTTGATCACATTCCCATTTACCTTTAGGAAAAAGAAAGACCCTTTGCCATGGTCTTTGGCCCCTCTTCACAACTTGCATGGAATGATAGAAAAGCTCAAAGATAAAGCAAACGTGAAAATACAAAAATCAAAGAACCAACTAATGTTACTCTTTTTTCACACCCAATTTTCATGTTTTGGTGCCCCTCGTGATCATAACATCATGGTTTGAATGCCCAAAAACTATGATATCATGAACTCATAATGCCAAGCCTACATTATGACTTGCAACATCAATTTCGTGTTTACTTTTAGATGTAAATTAAAAAAAACTTAGACTTAATAGACACACTTAGTCCTTGTTTGGTTCCAGAAAGTATCAAGGAGAGAAAAAAAAATACAAAAAAAAAAAAAAATGATTCTCTCATGTTTAATTTTACTATTTTCATCATAAAATACAATGTAGTTATATTAAAAAAACGACTATAGACTTGGGACTACACCCTTGTGGAGCCATGGCCAACTTTGATCACATTCCCATTTACCTTTAGGAAAAAGAAAGACCCTTTGCCATGGTCTTTGGCCCCTCTTCACAACTTGCATGGAATGATAGAAAAGCTCAAAGATAAAGCAAACGTGAAAATACAAAAATCAAAGAACCAACTAATGTTACTCTTTTTTCACACCCAATTTTCATGTTTTGGTGCCCCTCGTGATCATAACATCATGGTTTGAATGCCCAAAAACTATGATATCATGAACTCATAATGCCAAGCCTACATTATGACTTGCAACATCAATTTCGTGTTTACTTTTAGATGTAAATTAAAAAAAACTTAGACTTAATAGACACACTTAGTCCTTGTTTGGTTCCAGAAAGTATCAAGGAGAGAAAAAAAAATACAAAAAAAAAAAAAAATGATTCTCTCATGTTTAATTTTACTATTTTCATCATAAAATACAATGTAGTTATATTAAAAAAACGACTATAGACTTGGGACTACACCCTTGTGGAGCCATGGCCAACTTTGATCACATTCCCATTTACCTTTAGGAAAAAGAAAGACCCTTTGCCATGGTCTTTGGCCCCTCTTCACATGGAATGATAGAAAAGCTCAAAGATAACGCAAACGTGAAAATACAAAAATCAAAGAACCAACTAAAGTTACTCTTTTTTCACACCCAATTTTCATGTTTTGGTGCCCCTCATGATCATATCATCATGGTTTGAATGCCCAAAAACAATCATATCATGAACTCATAATGTCAAGCCTACATTATGACTTGCAACATCAATCTTGTGTTTACATCCAGATGTAAATTCAAAAAAAACTTAGACTTAATAGAAACACTTAGGTGGTGTTTGTTTTTTTACTTAATTTTAAATAGAACTTTAATGCTTAATAGTGTTAAATATTAGGTTGTTTGTTTTTGTAGTATTTTATTTTTATTAAGTATTAAAAAATAAAGAAAAATCAATATGTTTTTTTTTCTATTTTGTTTACATTCAGATGTAAATTCAAAAAGGCTTAGATTTAATAGAAACACTTAGATGGTGTTTGTTTTTTTACTTAATTCTAAATAGAACCTTAATGGTTAATAGTGTTAAATATTAGGTTGTTTGTTTTTGTAGTATTTTATTTCTATTAAGTATTAAAAAGTAAAAAAAAAAAAATCAATATATTATTTTTTCTATTAAAAAAAAATTAAATATTTTGGTTTTTTCTATTTAGTAAAAAGTTTATAACTAGTCATAAAAAAATAGAAAAACAAAAAACTTATATTCTGAAAATAAATTACTTTTAGTAAAAAACCAAAAAAACAAACACCCTCTTAATTTTTTTAATTAGCATTAAGAAATTATTATTATTATTATTATTATTTTGGGGGGTGGTGAAGGGGGTGTTTTTTTTGTCAATACCCAAGAAAATGATGAGTAAAAGTGTTAATCTATTTAGGGGAAGGTAGATTTAAAAACAAAAAGGGAAACAAAAACCCCACTTTGCAACATTATGACTTAACATCAATCTTGTGTTTACATTCAGATGTAAATTAAAAAAAGCTTATATGGTGTTTGATTTTTTACTTAATTTTAAATAGAACCTTAATGGTTAATAGTGTTAAATATTAGGTTGTTTGTTTTTATAATATTTAATTTTATTAAGTATTAAAAAGTAAGCAAAAATCAATATGTTATTTTTTCTATTTAAAAAAAACTATATATTTTAGTTTTTTCCATTTAATAAAAAGTTTGTAATAATTTATGAAAAAAAAAAAAAAAAAACAAACATCACCTTAGACTTAATAGAAACACTTAATTTTTTAATTAGCATTAAGAAATAATTTTCATTTATGGGGGGTGGGTTCTCTTTTGTCAATACGACAATACCCAAGAAAATGATGGGTAAAAGCGTTAATCTATTTAGGGGAAGGTAGATTTAAAAACAAAAAACACTTGCCAAAAGTAAAAGGGCAGGCATAGCCAGCTAATATTGCTTTTTGCCAAACAGCTCATTAACTACTAGTCTAGAAACAACATCTTGAATTTGGGATGCCTTCAAATCATGGGTTATCCATTTCCATGCCCAAAAATTATGGTCCAAGTCAACCTTCACCAAAACATACTTCCTCATTTATGGTCCGTCCACATCTCAATTCTATCACAGTTGTTAGCCCTTCACACCCCACTTCCACCCTCATATACACCAAATAAATTTTGACATTTTCTTACTAATAAATAATATGAAATCAAAAATACTTACACGCGGTTTCCTTTTAAAAAAATCATTTTGGATAGTATGCTCGAAAGGTAGGGGGTATTTACGTAATTTCTCATTAGAGATTTATGTGAAAGGATTTTACAAGATTAGAGTTGAGTCAGGTAGAATTACGTAATCTGCCATCAGGGAGGGACCATTGGGCTTGGGTGAAGTAGGAAATGGGTCGGTGGGTTACTGCCATTGACTCCCATCGCTGGAGTCTTCGATTCTTCCACACTGGCTCCAAATGGTTCACGATCCGTTTTAACTCTCAAAAGCGCAAGCTTCCCCTTGTCCTGGGGCTCCTGACGTGGTCTCCACCAACGGCTCATGGGCCTTCCCCAGAGTGGTGGGCCCCAGCTCATAGTGACCCTTCTGCGCGTTTTTGCTGACGTCTTTGTGATCGCCCAATGGGGGAGCGACGCGTCGGCAGTTGCCAGAGTGGTGGTGCTCATCATGTTGCACCTGTTGCGGTCTACTCCCAGCTGTCATGCTATCATCAGCCCAGCCCGGCTCGGCTAGGCTCAGGCCTGAATGGAGAGCCATGGATGATGTTCACATCCATCCAAGGTTGTCTGTGGATACAAAATGATCTCTATCACCTTTGGCTTCTGGAAAGTCGTTGGAAAAGAGGAGAGAGAAATAAAATAAAAATAATCATGATTTCAAATTCATTATTTGATTTATTGTAGAAAAAACATAAAATGAAATTAAGTACACTAAAAGTCATTAAATTTTTTTTTATGTATTTTCATGTTTAAAAAAAGAAAAAATTAAAAAAATTATTTTGTTTAAGGCCATGTCTGTTTTGGTTAATTGTTTTTTAAAGCAATTTTATGTTATTTTAAACACTATATTTTAATTGTTTTTAATTATTTTTATTTATTTTTTAGGATTATTTAAAAAAATAATAATATAAATATCAAGAATGATTATAAATAAGGAACTTTATATAAAAACCATTTTTAAATCATTTTATATTCTAAAATATTTTGTTTTATATATTTTATAAAACATTATAATACGGATTTAAAAAACCATTTTCAAAAATTGTAGTCCAAAATTATTTTTGAGAACATTTCCCGAGCATAGTATATATAAATATATTAAGAATTAATTGATTAAAAGAGATGAAATAATTATCATATTTGTAAATTTAATCTCTTCTATATTTTTATTTGAAAAATAACTCATTTTTAACCTAAATATCCTTAATTATTTTAAATATTTGCACGTATATTTTGAAAAAAATAATATTTTTACAAAATAAAAGAGCATTTTTCTTAAAACAAAACTAAAAAAATAAAGGGTTAAATATTCAAAATTAGATTTTTAATTATTCTCTTAATCAAATAATATTTTTTCAAAACGTTCTGTGTACATACAAAATATTTGTACTATCTTATAA
This sequence comes from Vitis riparia, assembly GCF_004353265.1. Taxonomy (NCBI): domain Eukaryota; kingdom Viridiplantae; phylum Streptophyta; class Magnoliopsida; order Vitales; family Vitaceae; genus Vitis; species Vitis riparia. The sequence goes on from NC_048449.1 coordinate 7,996,385, forward strand.
AAGTTATTAAGAGCTTGGGAATAACTTTCTATTTTTAATTTTAACCCAAAGTTGAAGTTAAAACTAAAATCATAATATTAGTTATGTAAAAAATTTATTAAATATCAACTTCTTATATAAGTGAAAACGTACTTTGTCTATCATGGAAAAAAAAATAATCTTTACCTTTGTAAGTTAAGCATCATTAATTGATTATTTATTTCTTTTGAAAAAGGGTCACCAATTGCATTAAATCCAGTGTTGCACTCTGAATGGGGGCTTGACATTTGTAGCCAAGTTAGATGCCTTACAGGGAAGCACTAAAACCCATTTATTGCACCTTCAACGTGGGGGGATCACAGCTGAGGTGAGACTTGAGATGACGATTTGCATTGAATGTTACAATTTGCATTGAATGACAAACAGTTGGACCACTTTTTTGCTTCTATCACCTAATCACCCTTTTTCTATTTGCTGACACTCTTCCACCAGACATTTATTTTCATAACCAAACGTTTCTAATGTTTCTAATATTTAAAAGATAAAAATTTTAAATATTACAAAAATTAAAAGCGTTTTTTAAAATCACCGTCAAACACACTTTTAATTACATTATCACTATACATAGAAATTTTATAAAAGTCCTGTAAAATTAGTAAAACAATAGAAAAAATACTACAGACAAAATATTTTATTTCAATTGGCAAATTATGAGGTACAATATTTTACAAAAGAATATACCCCTTTGATTCTTTCGCTTTAATCATAATTTAGAAGACGATGATGACATTTTCTTGCTTTCAAAGATCAATCAAGGATCACAAGTGACTTATTCTCGAATGAACTTGTTGAACGATGAAGATCGTGTGTGTAAATGATGAAGATATTTTCTTTATTTCCAAGGTCAATTGAGGGCCTTGAGTGGCTTGTGTAGTTCTTCTACAATTTCTTAGAGTTGTAGGAAGATTTATGCCAAGTTCGGTGATTTGAATGTCCTTTGGTGAACAAGTTATATCGAATATATGTCATTAGAGCACATATTTTGGCTCCAATCAATTATACATTTGCTCTTACTAAAGCACCGGTTAGTTAGAAATCTACCTTACAATCTACAGTTACTTTGTCTATGATGGAAATTGAGTATATGGCAATTACGAAGGTTATAAAGGAAGCTATCTAGCTATATGGGTTGCTTGAAAACTTAGGGGCTACACATTAATGTGTGTTGTGATAGTCGAAGTGTTATTTACTTAGCAAAGAACCAAGTCTATCATGCACATACAGAGCATGTCAACGTTTGACATCATTTTGTATGAGAAATAATTGAAGAAGGAAAGATATTGCTTCAAAAGATCGAGATTGTTGAAAATCCAATAGATATGATGATTGAGGTTGTGTTGATGATCAAGTTTAAACACTGCTTGATCTTGGTCAACATCTTGCAAGTTTGAAGGCACCAAAAGGTGGATTTGGAAGCATTGATGTTCATTTGAGGATTCGTGGAGTTGAGAAATTATGTGGGATTGGATAAAGTTGTCAAGGTGGATATTTTTGAAGGCTAGGAGGTAACTCCTTTCCCATCCCACATTAAAACAAAAATAAAAAATAGAATAAAAAATACAAAATGAGAAAGGAGACAACATATATGCTATAAATAGGTGCTCACTTCTACTTATTTATATTATCCCATAAGAATTTGTAGCGGATGATGGTCTTTTTACCTAAAGCCTCCATAGTAGTATTTTCTCATTTCCATATGTATCTCATTCCTATTTATATTTCTCCAATTTGGTAATAGTGAAACTGATCAATACTTGAAGACGTAAGTGGATTTCACTAAACCTCGTAATTCGTGGTGTGTTCTTTCATTTTTATTCCTTGCTTTATATTTTGCATTACAATTATTATATTCCAATAACATTTCTAATTGTTTGATTTGGTTAGTTGTGTGAATACATATAATTTAAGGAATTTTATCTAAGGAAGTTGTGTTTTAAGTGGGGCCATTTGTGACCCCTCAATTCTTTCCTAGGAGCTTTGGTAGAGAGTATAATTCATACTTAACCATATATTACAATATTGTGTTATGAGTTCTTGTGCTTGAGTACAAGAAGAAGAAGAATGATGAAAGTTAAGATTAAGGTTTGATAAATGTAAATAAGTGTGAGAAGAATAAGATGCCCAAGATATTTTCGGCCTATTATTGATTTTTTATTTAAAAAATAAATAGTAAAAATTAGGTGGATGTAAAGAGTTTTGACAATTGTCTTTCACATTTCTCTTTCTTAAATGGAAAACTCGAAGAATTACATATATGAAGAATCCAAAAAGTTTCATGAAAAATAGTTAGGATAAAGCGTATACACTAAGTTTCCATATTCTTTATGACAACCATCCAAATAATAGTATTTGGTATGTCATAAGGTCACACTATGTTACATAGAAATTGGTTATAAAGTCAAATCATGACTAATTATATGTATGTATGAAAAGTCAAGATAGTTTGGTAATAATATCATTCCATGGAGTGATATGGGTTTGACATCATATCATATGTAGAGATTCTAAGTTACAAGGGATCTAAGATCAATATTATTATGCTTGGACAAAGATAAGTGCTTGGATGAGATATTGAATATATAAACATGTGTGGTTGTAGAACAATTTCTACACTTAACAAATAAAAGGTTTCATTCTTAGCAAATCGCAAAATCCAAAATGTAAAGATGCAATTAAGGAAATGGATAAAAAAGGTTTGTTATGCACATGTGATTAAAAATTTGATTATGCCATGATTAGTACGAGACCAGATATATGCTATGTTATTGGAGAAGATTGAATTAGCTTTGCTAAGGAATTGAAAGCATCCAATCAACTTTGATTAGTAGATATCGAGCATATATTGGAAAAAAACACTGACAAGCTATATAAAAAAAGCATTGAAATATATTCAAGGTACTAAAAAATAGAAGCTTATTTAAATGAAAGCATACTTTTTAAGTAAGGTGATTATGAATATTTAAATGCAAATTTTGCCAAAGGTCATGATGATGGAAATTGCCCTAGTAGCCAAATATTCTTATTTGGAGAAGATGTAGTAACATGATCAAGCAAAAAACAAGCACACCATTGACAACTACTATTTTAAGTCTTTATTTTGAGCACAACTACTTAATATGTTATATCTATAAAGAGAAAAAAGAGAAGAAAACAAAAAGTAAAAAATAAAAAATAGAAAAATTTATTTATTTATTTTTTCTATTTTAAGATTAAATAATTTAAAAATATATAAGATTTTAAATAATTTTAATCATATTTTATATTTTATAATGAAATTAAATATGAGAAAATCTTTTTTTAAAAGATTTTTTTTTCCCTTTTCTTAGTACTTTTTGGAAACCAAATTTAAATTTAAAAATACCGTCATAAGCCCTAAAATAATTTTTTTTATGATAAAGTTCTGCAACTAGAAAAAGATTATAATATATTTATATTATTCAAATATTATGCAATTAAATAAATGTCTTTAATTTTATAAAAAGGCATCACAATGAATTTTTTTTTTCTTTTACAAAATATATATTTTTTGAAACTGTTTGATTGATTTTCTTTCTCCATCAGCTCAACGAAGTGTTATATAATTTTTCATAAAAATAATAGAAACAAGGTTGATATTAAATAAATCATATTTGTTTGGTCTGGACACCTCCTTTCATCCTCTTGTCGGGTAGAAAAATAAAGGGCAATGGGTGTGGAAAGAGAAATAGTGGGTGTATTTAAAATATTATTATTAACGAGTGGGCCTCAAACATATGATCGGCTAAGCAGCGGAATCCGAGCCGAGCCGGTTCAGACAATCAATTCGTGGGAACGCGTAATAATAGAAACTTTCTTACACACTTATAAATGAATTCATTTAATAATTTATTGATTTTATAAATTATTTGCAAAATGTACTAAAAGCCAGCTTGGATAGCCACAAACTCCTCACAGGCCTCATTGCCAAATCTCACAGTTCCCAACGTTATCTCACAAACCTCACCGGAGAGATCGTCGGAACTCCCACACCTTTGAGGTTACTCCGGCGAGATTATCCGGCAATGTCCAAGCTCCGGCTGGTCATTCTCCTGTTTCTTCTCCACTCAGTTGCTTTGGTCTCTGCTCAGGGATCTACAAACGGAACCAGCTCTTGGCAGACACTCAACGGTAAAGTTCACTCTCTCTTCCTGTGTTTGGTTGCTGAGAAAGCTGAGGGGAAGGGAAATGATAGTGAAGATTGTTGTTATTATTGTTTATTTATTTTCTGTTTGGGGAGAAAGTGGAAAAACAAGTGGAAAGCTGGAATCAGCTGGGCTGAGATTGTGGTGTTGAGCTCATCTGAGTCGATGAAAATTTGAGATTAAGAAATTTTTTTCTAATTTCGTAAGTTTCTAATAATCTTTGGCGATTTAAGTCTAGGATGTGAGTTTTGCTATATTTGGTGGAAAAATGGTGTCAACTATCTCGAGTGATCAGCTTGAGACCATTTCGCTGTTGATTGAAAAAGGAATGAGAAATTTTATGATACTGAACTTCGATTTCTTTGTTGAGAGTGAGAAAGAATGTTGATTTGGTAAATTAGGAAGGTTTTCTGAGCTCGTTATGAAAGATTGAAGCGTTTGGCAGATTTGTTGATGTCTAGTACAAGATCTCTTCTTGTAATGGCTCCGGACCAAGACCTGTTGCTAGGCGAATTTGTATCCTTAATAGTTCTTAAAGAAGTTCTATAGTGGTCATTTAGCTTGCTTGGCAACTAAAACGATGGTTTGCAGATCTGAAGTTGGGTTGAATAAATTTGCCTTCTTGGAGCTCTTCTTTTAGATTTTTTTTTTCTTTTATGGCTGTTAGCAGTTTTTTTATCGTGGTCATTAGGCATGTACTTAGTTCTATTAGCTGGATTATTTTTGTTGTAATTTTTTGGTGACTGAATTTGGAGAATGATCTCAAGGTAAAGTGTGGAGTTCCGAACAACATTAGTATTGGTTGTGGTGGTGTCAATTGTGTTCCAGCAAAAACTTAGTGATTCAGGTGCGTCTTTGACTGTGTCAAAATACATGCCAATTGATTTCTTAGTTGTAAAGGAAAAGGATGCTCTGAAAGGTTATTTTATTTTCTTTCTATTTTCCCTTTTATTTTCTGTTCTATTCTTTCACATGATCCAATTGTGAAATTTTGATTATCATAACCATATTTTTGAAGAAGCTAAAACGCTTGTATGTAGCATCCCTTGCTTTCTGTCTGCATATAACTTTTTAATGTTTCAGTGAAACCTGAATGAAACAATGTACTTTATTGGGTTGAGGATTCATAGCACACTTGCTCTCTGTTCCTTTGACTTATTGTCAGGTAGCTAAAGCAATGAACTTGTGGAAATCATGTTAGAATAATATAAATTCTTAGTAGGTTTAAAAATTTTAAGTTCCGTCAACATTTCTGGCTTGGCTTATTCTTAATGCTTTCTGAATGTTGTTCTTGTACCCCGTCAGACATTTTCTCTGGCCACATGTTAACCTAATTAACTAATTAATTCTTTCCTTTTGTAGGAAATGCACCTTTGGTCATAGCACGTGGTGGGTTTTCAGGGCTATTTCCTGATTCTAGTTCAGCTGCATATAGTTTGGCATTAATGACCAGTTTGTCCAATGTGGTCCTCTGGTGTGATGTGCAATTAACAAAAGATGGAGCTGGAATTTGCTTTCCTGATATGAAGCTAGACAATGCTTCCGATATTTCAGTTGTTTTCAAAAACAGGAATAATGTCTACCTTGTCAATGGAGTCTCTACGCCAGGATGGTTTTCTGTTGATTTTACACTTACTGACCTCGAAACTGTTGCTTGTAAGTTGAAATTGTATTTTTTTTCTTAATATTGACTGTCCATGAGCAAATATGATGCTTTGATGTCATATTTATTAGTTCCTTGGTATATGGTCAGATGTTTCATCTTTTGTCATTGTTTTGTTTGAAGCTGCCATATAGGTAAACTGGGAACTATGGGGTTGTAATCCATATATCAACATCTGGGGCTTCTGAGATTTCTATGGGTCATTCTTTTCTTTGTGAGGATATTTTACTAACCCTTAAGAAGAGACAAAAATACACATCCTATTAGGATGACTAGTTCTCCTTCTGAATTAAAATTGTGCTCGAGGCCTTGGACTATCATAGACAAGAGATGTCCATCATGTGCTTGTTGAAAAGGAATTTCAATTATGCATAAATTAATAATTTCTTAGACTCTGGCTGTAGACACATAGTGACATGATGGTCATTAACTTGCTGTTAGGGTTGTGCTTTATTCTGTGTTAATTTCTCCTATTATCATAGTCCATAAGATTGGTGTCCGCTCATCATTGTCCAAGCCTTTTCTCCACAGCTTTAGGATTGATTATTTGGATCCTGTTCCTATTCTCTCAATTCATTTAGCTGTATATTCTTTTATCTCCTGATCTTTAAAATATTTCACTTGTTTCATAATGTTATATTTAGTTGTTTTCTTTTCATATTAGAAATCCCCAAAAATGGCAGAGCATTCCTTCTCATTGGTGTTGTCTGCAGAGATCATTTAACTAAACCATGTCAGTGCCCCTCTTTGTTTTGTTCCCTATGGGAACTACTCCCTGGGTTTTCTCTTAATTCATTTCTAGCATTGCGTCCAGTCTTGCTACTGCATACTCCTAAACACTCATCTCAACTATGTGTGACATTTTACTTACATATTCTTTAAAACATTTTTCTAGTTGAATAGGTTGCCTTAAACTTGCAATTATTTATACTGAATTGAACTCTCTTCTCTCTGTCTCTCTTGGGGAGGATGAAATCTCATAAATCTAACTGGTTGGTTCATTTTCACCTGCCTAATTCAGAAAGTTTAATGGGTGAACCAATTGGGCAAACAGTTAAGTTTGAAATTGAGAAACGCCTTTGTTGGTCATCAAAGCAACCTCTCTCTGTGTGTATGTGTGCGTGTGTCTCTCAGGATAAAATCTCACATTTCTAACTGGTTGATTCATCATCATCTGCCTAGTTCATTGTTCAATGGGTGGACCAATTGGGCAAACCGTTCATTTTTAACTCAGATATGCATTGTTTGATGGTCAAAGCAACCTCTATGGAGATAGCATCCTTGATTTGCCAGTTCAGTCTTCTAGATTGTCTACTTTTGAAATTCTGAAACTAAAAAATTGGTTCTTATAAAGAGTTCTACTGATACTGCTTCTGGATGCTGGTCAACTTGTTGCTTTGCTTGCTGCAATTTTAAGTGATCCCTTATCTAATAAATACTGACAAAATCTTTGTTGCCCTGGCAGTAAATCAAGGAGTTTATTCTCGAAGTAATAGGTTTGATGGTAATCTTTTCCCAATTCTTACCGTTCAAGAGATGGTTAAGCTAACAAGGCCACCAGGTTTATGGTTGAATGTTCAGGTAAATCTTGAATTATAAATATTGCATTTTATTGGTTTTGAGATTATACTGTTTATAGGATTTGGTGGCTCAGTTATGTTTTGGCCAATCTAATTTGTTTTAATGCTTCTGCAGCATGATGTATTCTATACAAAACACAATCTGAGTATGAGAACCTTTGTACTTTCTGTATCTAAAAGTGTTATAGTTGATTATATCTCATCACCAGAGGTGGCTTTTCTGAGAGGTGTCTCGCAACGATTTAAAGCAACGAAGACGAAATTGATCTTCCGATTTCTAGAAAAAGAGGAAACAGATCCCTCAACCAACCAAACTTATGGTTCTCTTCTAAATAATCTTACATTCATAAAGACATTTGCCTCTGGAATTCTTGTTCCCAAAGGTTACATATGGCCTGTGGATAAGAATTCATATTTGGAATCTTCTACCTTAGTTGTACAAAATGCTCATAAAGAAGGATTGGAAGTTTTTGGATCAGATTTTATCAACGATATTCCTTTTAGCTACAATTACAGTTATGATCCAATAGCTGAGGTCTTGAATTTCATTGACAATGATGCCTTCTCTGTCGATGGTGTACTATCTGACTTCCCAATAACTCCATCAGCAGCCATAGGTAAGTTGTTCTCTTCTTCTGGTTAATGAGAATAAGACTTTTAAGAAAAATGGAGTTATCAGTTGAAATTTTGAGAAATTGGTTGAATTCTAAGTCACTTTGTACATGTTGCATTAATTATTCATGTTGGTTGTTGCACAACATTACTTTGTGAAGCAGAAGTAGTTTTTTGTTCAAGTTGTCCATTTTTCTTTAGATAAACTGGAAAAATTTAAGCTAGCTATTGGTGGTTCAAAAAACCATAGACTATAATGCTTTTCCCTCACTGCATCCTCCCACATGCTTTTAGGCTTTCATTTTCTCTTTGTGTTGCCTTCTTGAATTATGTGTAGTCCATGAGTGTGCAGTTGTTAATTGTTTTGCAAATGGCTATACTACCTCAAACAACTTCCCCTCGTATTGTCCTCAATTGGTGCTCCCTATGGTTTCTCATCATTAAATTAATTTCTTGTAGTATGTGTTTTTTGTTGTATGTGCTCCTTATGTGGTTTTTGCATCCCAGCTACATGGTAGTGTTCTTTTGTTTTTTTTTGTTTTCTGGGCAATGTAATAGTTTCTAACAATTAAGACACTTCCCTACTATATCTTATTGTACTTCTAGGAGATTTTCCAAATTCATTCTATTAATGATAGTTCTACTGTAGGTCAACTCTCCCATGTTTTCACTATTGTCATCAAGGTCAAGCAAAATTCAAAACCTATACTTCCTTTAAGGAACCAAAATGATTTTATTCCATTTGGATTTGGATAGTGATTACTTCTCCAACATGAAAAAATGAGCTAGAATTTCATTACGGTTATAAAGGAATGAAACTGCCTTTGTTTAGAATTGCATGTGATTTCTATAATACTTGAAATTCATGTCATTTGTTCCACCTTTTTTGTAATTTTACCATTAAACCACTGATCCCTTGGTTTGAAGTATTTTTCTGGTTTCTGATGTCCTAATACTGCAGATTGCTTTGCTCACATTGGCAAAAATGCTTCAGGACAAGGTACTCACTTTATTATGTAGTGCTTCCTTTTTAAAGAATTTACTCTTCTTCTTTGCCTATGGCTTGTATTGAAGCTTGCACTTTGCTGGAGTAGTACAATTATTGCATCAGTATCAACTTATTTCTTTTACCTTGTCATGCTTCAGAAAAGCCTCTAATTATCTCATACAATGGAGCAAGTGGAGACTACCCTTCTTGTACTGATTTGGCATATACCAAAGCCATTTCAGATGGTGTAGATGTTCTTGATTGTAATGTTCAAATGACAAAGGACGGCACACCAATTTGCTTAAGCTCTATTAATCTTATGGATAGCACAAAAGTTGCCCAAACACCTTTCAGCAATCTTACAACAACTATTCCAGAGGTTCAAAAAGGCAGTGGAATATTTACCTTCAACCTCACTTGGGAGGATATTAGTAGCTTGACCCGTAAGTTGAAGCTGGAACATGTTTTAAGTGATACAACTGTGCATGCATACACATTTTAAATTTTGATTGACACTTGTTATGTGGTTTAGTAACCTTGTACCATCAGAGCTTGGCTATTTTTCTTCTTAATAATTAAGGAATAATATATGCTTGAAACAGAAAAAAGTATACATTAACAGATTAGTTGGTCTCTTAACAGATTTTTTACAATAACCTGATGTTTAACATTCCTTACTTTTGCTGATTATTTGGATGACAATTCTTACAATTTTGTAGTTGGGATTGTTATGACTTAATGTGGGGGCAGAAAGAAGGCATGTTATGGGATAATTTGCTTGCATTGTCCTGCCAGGCAGCCCTATTTATAATGTTGTACATTGGAGTTGGGTAGGATATTTCCAGACCTGGACTGGACTCTTAGCCAGGATCAGTTTAGGTCTTGTTATTTTACATTCATATTCTCTGTATTATTTAATATGCACATGTTAGATGCACACACATGCATGATGAAGTAGAGAGCTTTCTTCAACCCTGCCTATAAGGGACTACAGCATATATGTTCTGGATAGGGTGGATTTTGAGGTTTGATGGTATCATTTTGTTGAAATATGGTATAAAATTTTGGCATGATGAAGTATTCCTTTTTGTTGTCTTTTCTGTTGAGAATGGTTTTAGAAAAAAAAACATATTTTGTAAAAGCGTCATGGATGTATGAAGAGCATCACATCCTTTCTGCCCCTTCCAACTCTTTCCTCAACCCCTTTAGATGATGAACTTTAATTACTGCTCCTCTGGCATATGTTGTATTCAATAAAGTAGAGACGATTTAAAGGATTCAACTTCCCTGTATTTATTGGCCTCTGATATTCATTGCAGCGGCAATATCAAACCCATATTCAACTTTCAGATTGTCCCGAAATCCAGCAGCCAAAACTGCTGGGAAATTGGTGTCATTGTCAGACTTTTTGAGCATTGCAAAAGAAGCAAATTCTCTTTCTGGTGGTGTCTTGATCGGCATTGAGGTGCGTGTGCTACACCATTCCTTGAATAGAATTCTTGCACCAAGAATTGTTTTACATGCTGAACATTATAAGCTCTCTGCACTTCACTTCCTCGCCACATGATTGGATGCTCCAGTTGATGTGGCTAAAGGTGATGAGTGGACTTGATAAGTAGTGACTAAGGTGCCTGAATATGTTTGCCTTACAATGTTCCTAAGCAATACTGCCAAACTTCTCGTTTGGTTGCACATCCTTAGGGACAGTGTGAAACCCACCTTTCAGTTATCTCACCATGCCAATGGCTTGTTGGCTGCTGATTTGTGTGATAGTTACCTGTTTTGCCCCAGTAGGGAATGTGGTGACTTCCTGCCCAGAATTGAATCTATGCTGGGAAGATTAACAATTCAGACTATCTTTATTCTTTCAGCATGCAGCCTTCCTTGTGAAGGTGGGATTAAGCGTCACAGATGCAGTCCTTGACGCCTTGAGCAAAGCTGGTTATGATAATGTAACCACACCCAGAGTAATGATTCAGTCCACCAACAGTTCTGTGCTGAAGGAGTTCAAGGAAAAGAAGAAGAATTATGAGCTTGTGTACAGAGTTGATGAAAATATCCGTGATGCCTCTGATGCAACCATTGAGGACATCAAGAAATTTGCCACTTCTGTGGTTATCAGCAAAGATTCCATCTATCCTGAGAACAAGGCATTCATCACTGGTGCTACGGATATTGTATCAAGGCTACAGAAGAATAATCTCCCCGTTTATGTACAACACTTTGATAATGAGTTTATATCTCAGGCATGGGACTTCTTCTCAGATGCAACCGTAGAAATCAACTCATTTGTCACGGGAGCTGGAATTGATGGTGTAATCACAAGCTTCCCTCAAACAGCTGCTTCATATAGAAGTAAGATTCCACCTTTCCATTTAAAACTTATTTTCAAATTATGCAAGACTATTTGCTATGGTGTTCAGATTACCTGGCTTGATTCCCGAGCATCATACATCATCATTTTATTTGGGTTATGTTTACCTGTCACAAATATCTTATTGTCGTTATTTTAAAAATCCTGCTTAAATTCACAGTTCATCCTTCAGTTATGTACTAGGCGGGGTTTTGCATTGAAATACTTGTGACTGTTCTAAGAAATACAAATGTGCTGTTTGCAAAACCATGTTGCTCCATAATGATAATAGCAGTTGTAATCTTTTGTTTATTCAGTCATTAAACCCTTTTATTTTAATTGTTTTGGTGTGGGTGAGGGATTTAAAATAAGTTCAGCTATTCTATACAGCTATTCATCTGTCCAAGACATCCCACCTTGAAATAATACACAAAATTTACTGTCTTTGGTTATGCAGAGAACCCATGCTTAAAGTACAAGACTCTACCGTCATACATGAGTCCTGTTCAGCCTGGCAGTCTCATGCAAGTCATCACTAGCGACGACATGCCACCTGCTCTGGCTCCATACCCGGTGCTGAAAGAGTCTGATGTGGCTGAACCTCCACTACAAGAAGTCGCACCAGCTACCCCGGCTTCCAGCACAAACGCTGGAACTACAGCACCTGCTCCCACCTCACCAAACGGGCAACCTAGAATTGCCACATGCATTGTCCTGTCCAATCTTGCTGTGCTCCTTGTGACCGTTCTGCTGCTATGAAAAGGTTACAAGATCACATGCAGTCATTTTAGATCACCAGTATGTCCATCCTCCACTGCCTGGATCTTTTGCTGCCTCGTCACAGAGCTAATTCAGATTTTCCCCCTAAACCGCAATGATCATCTTCTGGTCATCAATATATATTGTAGGTATGTTCATTCTTCCTCATGTATTCTGAGTACTTATTTCAGAGAGACGTATCCACGAATGGATTCTTTGTAGTCAGCATTGTTTTCTGTTTCATTATTGTAAGATTTGTCCATGATTGTTCTTTGGGTATGTATGATGCATGTATGATTTTGAAGTTAAAACCTCGACAGGATCTCCCTACTGACTGAACATGTGCAGTTGTTTAACCTCGTTGGAGAATCTGCACGGAGAAAGCCATTGGTTTTTCTTCAAATTGATGAATGATAGTTTTTTATTCATACTTTCTTTCGTTCATGTACAAAGTATATATAGAGGGTAATCACCATTATAAGAATGGGAAAAGATGATACAAGGAAAGATTAATATAAGGAAATAACAACTAATATCCTAATATCTCTAACTTTCCTAATATCTCAATATTCATAATATCTTAACTTTCCTAATATCTAAACACTAAATGATATAAGGAAATAATGATATAAGGAAAGCATTCCAAATATCTCAACACTCCCCCTCAAGTTGGTGCATAGATGTCACACATGCCCAACTTGTCTAAAAAATTTTGAGAATACTTGACTTGAGGCAGCTTTGGTGAGGATATCGGCTAACCAATCTTGCTTTCCACCTTGGATCAACTAAGGCTTCCTGCACACATTTTTCATATCCATCTTCTGACTCTTTTGGTAGATTTGTCTTACCTCGGATGTAGGAAAGTTTTTCCCGTTCGGCAATATGCATCTCCACGAGTTGTGACCAAACGTCATAGTTTGATTCCGTCAAAATAATTTCTGGATTGAAACTACCTTCAGATTGAAAAACAATAGTACTTTTTTTCACTCATTTTTTTTTTCTCTCTCACAAAGGAGGGACAATTGTTAGCCTTACGGCAAAATATCCAGGATTTCAGTTCCCTGGCTCTGATACCATCTTCAAATTGATGAATGATAGTTTTTCATTCATACTTTCTTTCGTTCATGTACAGAGTATATATAGAGGGTAATCACCATTCTAAGAATGGGAAAAGATGATACAAGGAAAGATTAATATAAGGAAATAACAACTAATATCCTAATATCTCCAACTTTCCTAATATCTCAATATTCATAATATCTTAACTTTCCTAATATCTAAACACTAAATGATATAAGGAAATAATGATATAAGGAAAGCATTCCTAATATCTCAACAGTTTTGATTAATCTTGAGCTTGCCTTGCAAAACTGGATACTTTTTTTCTGCATTTAATCTTGAGCATTGGTTATGAATTACGATGTATTTTCGGGATTTCGTTACGCAAATTTCAGGCGAGAAGCTTCTGGAAGATATTTCTCTGTTTCAGAACACTCTTATATTAGTTTATTATTCAAAGAATATGGTTGATTTGGACCACACACATATCCAAAGTTCTCTTTTATTTTTGGTAGCAAAATCGGTTACTGAAAAATCACAAAAATATATAAAAATATATGTATTACAGATGCATTCATAAATAATGCAAAATGCATCATCATTGCTAGAAAGCAGAAAAGAAGTCAACTTATAATGAAAGTGCAGATATTATATCATGAGATGGGATAAGAAAGAGATTATTATATCATATCTCATGTTTTGATTGGTGATAGGATGAGATAAGTTCTCTCATCACTTATCCTATCCTATATTGAACGGGATATTATAACTTTTATTTTATTTTATTTATTTATTTTTTATTCCTTCTGCATAAGATATGTTAATCCCCCGTTAGGATATGAGATATTCATATCTCATGTATCGTATATTTTTTTTTTACAAAGATATAAGAGAAATTTAAAATTTTTAAATAGAAAACATTAAAATGCGATATAATTTTTATTTTAAACAATAAAAATAATATATATTTCATATTATTTTATTTATTCATTTAACAAATTAAATATAAACATAATATAATATAACATATCTATTTGGATATGGTAATTTAGAATATCATGTTCATAGGATATGATTTTTTTTAAATGAGATATGATATTCTTGGATATATATATATATATATATATATATATATATATATCATCTCATATCCTATCAACCATACGTAGCCTATTAGCCTATAAGGATTTGAATAGAAACATAATTAAAATAGTTTTCTTTTTTATTTTATTGCATTTATAAAGCATGAATATTCCAAAGGTAATTATGAGGATCACTATAATTCAAGTTCCTAAGATACTTCCAATAGTTCTTCTCTTGAAAATTCTTAAAGTAAATGCATTGATGTTTAGATCTCATTCATGTAAATTAGATTGTGCACATCACGTATATCTTTCCATCTTCCACGCATATGCAATCCACCATGCTCTAATCAATATGTTTGTCTTGTATTTGATGTTGAAGTATCTATGGTTTAATTAGTTGAAAATTGATTACATCCATAAACTATTCTTCTTGCAATTGAACTTTTAATAAGCATTTGTTGAACTCTTCAACTTTGGTAATGTAATGAAGGATAAAATTAGTGTTGTAAGCAAAATTAATGTGATTGAAACAAGTGGCAAAAATAAAAACATTATGAAAAAAAGTTGTTTTTATTTACCAAGCTTTTTACCATGAAAATAATAATAATTAATATACAATCTTTTGTCAAGTTTTTAATAACGGTACATGTAATATTTTATCACAAAAATTTTGGTACGTAAGTTATGTAGTGACCAATTTAGGACTTTGTCCCTAGAAGTATATTTTACTAACGAGTTTAGTATTTTGTCTCCAAAGTATTGTCAACCGTCCTCCCTCTTTTTGTTTCTACTTCTAATGAAATATGGTATAAAATTTTTATGTCAAATTCGATTTTTGAAATTATTCTTCTTCTTCCTTCATTTCTTCCTTTGCCTCTTCTACTTCTTCTTCTTCTTTTTTCCTCCCTTCTTCCTTCACCATCTTTTTTTTTCCCCCATCCTTACAAAATGTTCATCTACTCTTTATTTTTTCTATCACATATATAAAAAAATAAAATAAAATTGAAGATACAAGGTCATCATCATCTTCTTCTTCTTCATGTTTTTATTTATTTATTTATTTATTTTTATTCATCATCATCTTCTTTTTCTAAAAAAACAAAACACTCTTTTTCTTCTTCTTCTTCTAAAAATAAAATAAAATAATCATATACTCTATTTAATTTTTTTTTCTACTCCTTCATGGTCTTCTTTCTATTTTTCTTCTTCTCTAAACTTCTTCCTACATGGATGTCTTCTTCTTCATGGTTTTTTTTTTCTTTTAATAAAAAAAAATGGTTATCTACTTCCTTTATTTTTTTTCTTTATTGTCTTTTTTTTTTCCTTAAAAAAAATGGTCATATTTATTTATTTACTTTTTCATCATTATCATCATCATCTTGTTGTTGTTCTTCTTATTCTTCTTCTCCATCCTCATCTTCTTCCATCATCATAATTTTGTTCTCTTCTTCTTCTCCTTCTCCTTCTCCTTCTCCTCCTCCTCTTCCTCCTCTAAACTTCTTCCTTTTCTTTTTTTTTTTTTTTGTGGTTACCTCATTCTTTTTCATAGTATTTTCTTTTTTTCTTATTCTTCATGATCCTGATTTTCTTCTTTTTATTCATGGTTTTTTTCTTCTTCTTCATGATCTTCATCATCATCTTTTTCTTTTTCATAGTCTTCTTCTTCTCCTCCTTATGATTTTCTTCTTCATCATTTTCTGCTTGTTCATGATCATCATCATCTTTTTTATGGTTGTCTTCTTCATCTTCTATGTTGTTTTTCATAGGTCCTAGGAGTTCTAAGGAGATTCTTGGATTTTTTGAAGAAGTTGCTTTAGAAACCATTGTTATCTTAGGAAATGAAGCAACTTTCACTTTGCTTTGAGTCATTGGACCAAAACTTGTTTTAATTCCAACCACTTTGATTGGATCTGAATAGGTAGAGTTGATTCCTTAATGACCACATTTGTCTTCTTCTTATTAAGACTCCATATGATGTAGTGTAGATTTCTTATAAGAAAGAGATGAGAGATAAGAGTTGTTCTACTAGTAGGTGTGCTAGAAATTTGTACACATAAATTTTCTCAAATAAAAAAATTATGGACAAAATTTTAAATTTGATAATTTGAGAGGACAATCTCCAATATCCTCTTTGATTCTTCTCATAAAGACAAAAACACAATTTTAAGTAATTTAGTACTTGATTTTGGATCAAAAGATAATAAATTATGAAGTTTTCCTATAAAAAGAATTTTTTTAGTCTTTTTTTCTTCAAAATAAATCTTTTGAATCTTCTTGAAAAAGAAATCTTGAGTCTTCAAGGATTTTCTTTAAAAATTTTGTAAATTTTCTTTGATCTTTTGAAGTGTCATTTGGAATGAGAGGTATTAATTAAAATAAATAAATAAGATAATTATCTTTAGAGAATCAAAAGATAATATCAAAATAAAATTCTCAACCTAAAGTTCCTCCCGATAATTATCTCTAAAAAATCAAAAGATAATATCAAATTAAAATTTCCAAGGAACACTGAATGAGAAAGGTTGAAAAAAGTTTAGAAAGAAAATTAAGAAATTCTTTAAAGACTCAAGATTTCTTAAAGACTTCAAGAAAATTCATAAATTTCTTGAAAGATAAAAATGATTTGAAAATTTCTTAAAAAAAAAAAACGAGAAAATTTCATTTTATGGAAAGACTTGATAATTTAGTGTTTGTTGATGAAATCCTTTTTCGTCCAAAATTAACCACTAAATTACTTAAAATGATGTTTTTATAATATCAGATGACATATTTATTTTTATTGGAGAAAATTTGTGTATATAATATTATATTCAAAATATTCAAAAAAAAAAAAAAAAAAAACAAGTCTCCATCATGGAAGAATTGTAGCCAGCATCAAATAATTGAGGAGGGTGTTGGCTGTTGCAACGGTAACTCCACAATATTATAATATCCAATTGAAAGTTGAACCAAATTCTATACTACAATAATTCAAAAGGGTGGCTCAACAAACCAAATTCAGGTTCCACCCTGGCTTTGTGCTTCGAACGTCAAGTGCGTCTGGAGTGTTCATGATCCTACTCACCTATGAAAATATGGAGCACGGAATTTTCTTGAGAAAATTTTTAAAAAAAGAAAATAATAGAAGAAAGAAAGAGAGAGTGTTACCGTATCAATCAAAGCCATCCGAAAGTCAATTTCTCGTCATTCTAAAAGAGCAAAAATATGATGGGGAACGTATGAGAAGGATGAGGTCTATTTATAGGCTCAGTATTTTTCAAATGACATTGCCACTTAGGATTTTTAATTTTAATTTTCAATTAAATTTTCACTCAATAAAATAAAATTTGATACTTCAAATCCTTTTAGGATTAAGATTTCTAATTATCAATTAAAAATTTTAAAAAATCAAATCAAATCAATAAATAAATAAAACAAAATTTTAAAAGAAACTTCGTTGGCTTAAATTTTTAGTCTATAAAATTTCATACTTCAAATTCTTTTAGCACTAGGATTTCTAATTGTGAATTAAATGGGAGCATTTGAAGAGACACGAAATTTTATATACTAATTACCACATGTTAATAAGTGACATGTCTTAGTGGGTCCCACATAAACCAATTTGATAAAGAAAATGATAGACCAATTAATTGTCATAATGCAAAATAAATTAAGCCTATAAATATATTATTCCTCTCATCTCAAAGGATACTTGAAAGATTGAAAAAAAAAAAAAAAGAAATTTTCGAAGATTTCTTGAAGAAATTAAAGATTTAAAGTTTTTTTATTTTCATTTTATGAAAATTGAGAGAATTCATTAGAAAATTGGGTGTTCATTTATGAAATCCATTTTCAACGAAATTAAGTATTAAATTGCTTAAAATGACATTTAAGAAGAGTTTAGAGGATAAATTAGAAATTGTCCTCTCAAATGAAAAACAAATCAAATTTATAGGAATGAGTAATAAATATTTGGATCATTATGAAATGGGTAAGAAGTGTTATGAGTGATTATTGAATGGGTAATGGGTAGTTGGTTGAATTTTGAATGAATATTGGTCCCATTAAGTTTATATGAAATTTATAGAAATAAATGAGATGCTTATGTGGGTATAAATTGGAAATGGATATGAATGTTGTCTTAATTTACTTACTTTCATGTATGGTGATTCAAATAAAAATAAAATTGATAAGTCTTTATTTATTATAAATATTTATGGTAGTTTATGGATGATAACACTATTACCATATTTGTTATGTTACTTGATATTATTCTTTAGCCTATAAATAAGGGTTTATGAATTAATAAAGAGAGTCTTAACAATTAAGCTATTCTCTCTTTTTATTTTTTTCTTCTATTTTAATTTTCACATTTATTTTATATTATTATTATTATTATTATTATTATTCACCACAAGAAATAGGATTTTAGGTGACGATCACTAACCATCAACAATTCTTGTCAATTCGTGACTAAAACCTATTGTCACGGTCTTATGGATCTGTGATTGAGCGTCACAGTAGGAGGCACAGGTAAAGGTATTGGTCATGGTTTCCTAAGTGACCGTGATCATATGATTTTATTTTATTTTTTTATTATTATTTTTGTGACGGTCATACAAAAATTGTGACCAAAAGTTAGGAATATTTTGTTATTTTTTAGCTGATTTAGTCACGATTAAGTAATCATTAAGTAATCAATAGTGACTATATGTTAACCTATAGTCAAGGTCAAGTAATAAACTGGACTAAATGTGCACTTATAGTCATGGGTTAAGTTAGCGATCGTGACTATATGTAAGCTTATGGTCATGATAAAGTAAATTACCATGACTAAATGTCAACTTGATGGATTAAATGTAAACTTATGATCATGGGAACGTGAGTGACCAGGGCTATATGTAATCTTAGGATCATGGTAAATTCTTTAATCATGACTAAATGTAGGTCTATAGTTACGATTAATTAAGTGACTGTAACTAAATGTAATCTTATGATCACGGTCAATTCATTAATCGTGAGTAAATGTAGGTTTATGGTCACGGTTAACTAAGTGACCATGACTAAATATTAGGTCTATGGTCACGGTTAATTAAGTAACTGTGATGAAATGTACACTTATGGTCACAACTGTTAACGATCGTGACTAAAATTAATCATATGATGTTATAGATCACTAAATTTGGGTCACGGTCCATTATGGATTGTGACTAAAAGTAGACTTATGGTCACAAGTTTTTAATGGTCGTAACTAAAATTTGTTATATTTAGACATTGGTCTTCTATAAATTCAGATTTTTCAAACCTGTTATAAACATGAACAAACTCATTTTAGACTTGTATATGCAATTAAGCAATTAAAATAATTTCAATAAAAAATTAATAATTTTTAAAAACAATTTAAAAAAATTAAGGTAACAAATCATTTTTACTACATCAAATTTAAAAAATGTTAAAACTAATTTTTAAGAACATAAAATAAATTCATAGTTTTATAAAAGAATTCTTACATTTAATATATAATTTATTATTGTTTGTTTATAATAAAAATAGAAATTATATGCAAATTATGATCCAGTAATGTGAATGTGTGGTGTGGACTCCTATACATATCATGATTCCAAATCACATTCTAATTAAAAAAACAAAACAAAAATAACAAATCAATTTATGTATTATTTTTTCCATAAAAATAATACTTATTTTTCCCCATATATCATTATAAAAATTCTTTGGCAGCTTGATGTTCACTTCAAACTCAAATTGTTTATCTTCAATTATGGAAAATGAAAATTTAAAGGAAAACGATATTGAGTCAAATGTGCATGTTTCATATTATTTTAAAGATAATTCAATAATCCTATATGAAGATAATGTTGTATACATTGTATAGATTAAAAAAAAAAATGCATTAAAGGTGATAGAATTAAACATATATCACCCAAGTTCTTTTACATTCATCAGCTCTAAAAGAGTGGTGAAATTATTGTTCAATGAGTAAAATCAAATGACAATTTAGTAGACTTATTCACAAAGACATTGCCAACTACAATACTCAAGAAACTCATATATAATACTGGAATACGTTAACTCAAAGATCTTCATACTGAACTATTAGAAAGTATAATCATGTCAATACGAGAGAGAACTAATTGACAAAAATATCACTACATTGTACTATTTTTCCCTTTGTTCAAGTTTGGTTTCACTGAGTTTTACTGTCAAAGTTTTTAACGAGATAGTCATAGTAGTTTAAAATAATATTATACTCTTTTTCCTTCATTAGAGTTTTTCCCATAAGGTTTTTCTTGGTAAGGTTATAATAAGGCATATTCTAAAAGTGGTTGTCATCCAAAGGATAGTATTATAAATATTTATGGTAGTTTGTGGATGACAATACTATTGTCATGTTTTTACTCTTTCTATATTGGTACTATCCCTTAGCCTATAAATAAGGCTTTATTCTAAAAGTAGTTGTCATCCAAAGGGTGATGTTATAAATATTTATGGCAGTTTGTGGATGTCAACACTATTACCATGTTTTTATTTTTACTATATCGGTATTATCCCTCAACCTATAAATAAGGGTCTATGAATTAATAAAGAGAGCCTAACAATTAAGTTATTCTCTCTTTTTATTTTTTCTTCTTGTTTTTTAATTTCCACATTTATTTGACAACATTATTATTATTATTATTATTATTATTTATAGTTGCTTTATTTTGAGTATATTTGATAGAAAATATAAATTTATTTTTGTTAAAATTTCATTATTCATGGTTGCACTTTTAGTGTTAGAAAAATACATTTTAAGATTTTAACAACATTTATTCTCAAACAAATGTGTCATCAAATAATTTTTTATTTTTTTTATTTTTTAGTTATTACATATTAAAATGATTTTCATTTAGCAAGCTATAATTCCAATGTTTTCTAGACCAATTATAAAAAATAAAAATAAAAAATTGTATTTTAATAAGAATTTGGTATTTGTATTGGGCAATTGGTTATAACCTCAATAATGAATTGTAAGTGATTGGATCATGATCAATGAGTGAGAGAGAGAGAGAGAGAGAGAGAGAGAGAGAGAGAGTAATTTATAAAATTAAAATTATATAAGATTTTAATATGATAATAATTTCCATAAAATTAATTTTAAACTTTTTTTTATACAATTACATAAGTGATATGCATTTAATTTGGTTATTTTTAGGGTAAAGTAATACTAAGATAAGAAATTAACAATAATTCGTAACAAGAATTTAATAGTGTTAAATATTAGATTGTTTGTTTTTGTAATATTTTAGCATTAAAAGATAAAGAAAAACCAATATATTACTTTATACATTAAGAAAAAGCCAAATATTTTAGATTTTGCTATAAAAAAAATTATTATAAATCATAAAAAATAGTAAAACAAAAAACCTAAGTTGAAAAGCAAATGACTTCAAGCAAAAAGCTAAAAAATAAAAAACATGAAATGATAGATTTCATTATTACATTAATTATTTTTTGTCAAAATGTGTTAATAACTTCCCATTATGAGAGTTCAAATTCATGCAACATCAAATTATTTTATGATGTTATATGTCAATATAGGTTAATGGTAATAAATGTTTTTATTTTATTTTATTCTTTTTTTTTTTTTTTTTTTTTTTTTATGGAAAGAAACTACATAATAGAGTATCTACCCATTCAATCGAAGGAAATATCTAAATAATCTTCAAAACCAAATTTTGGAACATATCTAGGAAAATCTAATATTTAAGTGAGAGACTCTAAATTACATATATTTTGTTTAATTAAACAAATTGTTGTTTTATTTACTTCTCTATAAATAACAAATAAAAACATTAAGGTCTTGAGTTATCTTCTAAATATCTATCACTACTTTGAGTCACCTTCAATCTCTAGATTTAATAACTCATCATTCTTAACGGCTAACACATCATTTCTAAAGCAATACATGATAATAAATGCTTTAACTTCTATTTTAGGAGGTTCCAAATTGACATCCAAGTCTTATTATTTTATGATATTATTATGGGAATATAAAAATACTAAGAAAGAGTAGAAAATATTCAAAATTAAACATTTTCCAAAAACCCTAAAACATAACGTAGGAAATTTTGAGAAACAAGCCTTTGAAATTACCAACTAAAAACCTAAAAATTGAATACAAGAATCTAAAACAAATAAGAAATCTAAACAAGGAAAAAACGTTTTTGAAAAAATCTGTTTCACAATTATTAAAGTGTTTTTAGCCTAAAAAGCGTTTTTGAAAAATACGGGTAATGTTGAAAAATCACTTGTAGTATATTTTAGAAAACATTTGATAGTTGATTATTTTAAAAACATTTTCAGAGAAAACATTTTTACTAAAAATACTTTGAGTAAAAATATTATCAAACATATTCTTATATTTATCTGAGCATATGTTGTAGATTTTGATAAATGTTGAAATGATAAGTGTTGTTTTATTTGGCAATTAAATAATTGACAGAGCCAATTTGTCCACTAATTTGAGGTTGATTTCTATGTCATTCAACAATATTTTCTAAACAAAATTAATTTTCATAACCCCATTTAGGAATTTAATTATGTGAGGCAAAAATGAATTCTTCTTAATATCTTAAAATCAAGCAATTGATTGAATATATTATAGAAAAAAAAATCTATTGTGAATTGAAAATTTAATATTTAAAAAAAATCATATAATTACATTGCATTTCTGCTATTAATATTCCATATATATGCATAAAACATCATTTTATGAGTCACACAAAAAAACAGCAAAGGAGGAAAAATGGCTTGGAGTTCATTAGGTCTTCAAAGGCCTTCTCTATTGATGTTATTATTGGTATTGATTACTAGAGTTGAAGTCCAAAGCAAACATTTCAATGTAAATAGTTTTGGCACAATTGGAGATGGAAAAACCAAAAGCAGCCATATAATTTTATCTAATATTTTATAATACATTAGTAAGTGTGTATTTGAAAATATTTTTATTTGAAGTGTTTTTAATTGAAATTTATTTACGTGTTTTCAAACATTATAAAATAATTTTTTAATTATTTTGTTTTTTTCTTAAAATGTTTTTAATGCTAAAAGCTATCAAATGGACTTTAATTCAGAGAAAAACAAAATTATGATAAATCCGATGACAAAATCTATTCATGTGAAACACTATGAAGAGTTTAGTCTGTTACACACTTTTGTTTTTAATTTTACATAAATGCTAAGAGTGTAAAATCTTTTTCAGAAAATCACTTATAATACGTAGCATCATAATTTATTTTTTGATTTTTTGAAAGTACTTTCTAAATTTTGTAAAACTTCTAATTTATTTTTTAAAATAATTTTTACGCTAAATAGACAAGAGAGTTGAAAAATAAAAATAAATAAAGAAATAAAATAAAAACAATTATTTTGTGTCCATATGTTGATTTCTTTTTCACTTTTTATTTTTTGGTGGGGTTTGCAGGGATTTTTGAAGGCATGGAAGACAACATGTGGGTGGAAAGGAGGGTCAACAATGGTTGTTCCAAGAGGAAAATACTTTGTGAGAGAAATGATATTTTCAGGCTACTGTAAAGGACCTTTTAGCTTTAAATTGATGAGGGATCTTCTGGCCCCCAAATATGAGTCATCCATTAATTCTAAGCCTCTTGATTTTTGGTTGAAGTTCAACTAAGTGGAAAACTTCTCAATCTATGGAGGTGGGAAGCTATATGGTGAATGATCCTCAATATGGTCTTACAAGGGCAAGTGTGTACAAGAAGGCTGCTCTATTCCTTTTCCCCATGTAAGTGCCCATATAATTGCTTTCCCAAAAATAAAATAAAAGACAAATAAACATATTTAAAATAATAATAATAATGCCTACTTCTAAATCTTCTTGAAGGAGTCATTGATCACTCTGACGCTCAAGCACTAATCTAATCGTTCGACAAAAAAGAAGAAGGTTGGAATATATGCTAAAACAATTTTATTTAATTTTTTTTTTTTTTGTGAACTTTTTAACTTTTAAGCAACGTGAGCAATAAAGGTAAGTTTCCATTATCTACTTAGATTAAAAAAATGGTATGTTCTCATTTATTCATTATTTTTTTTAGCAATATTCCTTTCCATACTTGATAAAGGTAATTTTAATATTTTATTGAAGTTACTATTTGAATGCATATAGGAGGAATTAATGTTTCCATCATTCACCTCTATAACAAAAGTGATATATGGAATCTCATTCTTTCAACATTGTCCCATTACATAATTGATAATTCTCTCAAATTTAATTTTTATCACTAATATTTTGTCAGGCTCCTATGATTCTCTCTTTAATTTAATGCCTTCAATTTGTTCAATCCTTCACTAGTCACGAGATAGCCTTCAAAGATAACTTATCTTAGGAGGTCTTAATTATGTGTCAGAATTCCTTAAGGATATAAGTCAATTGTATATTCCATTAAGACAAAGACTTAAGAAAAACTTTGTTCCATGGAATGAGGAACACCCTAAGATTTTCTAATACAAAAAGTAATTTTTGGATACCTATCGAAATGGCACTTTGATGCTATGTATATATATTTTTTATCTTATTGTTTGTACTTAGTTTCATTTGTTTATACCCATATACCTAAATCGTATTAGTTTGTATCTTATTATATTGTTTAAATCTCACCATACATATGCTATTCTCATATCTTATTTGGTAGGTACTTTTTTGGTAACTTCTTCGATAAGTACCGCTCCCGTACATTGGCATTTTCATATACATGTAGTTAGATGAAATTCATGACTAACATCTTGTGCTTATGAATTGTTCCTGAGATTGGAATTCATCAAGTTTGGGAGTGTTTCAAACATTAAATCAATTGATAGCAAAGACAAACACATAAGTATTTTTGGATGTAATGATGTGCATATGAGAGGTGTTAATGTATATGCCCCTAGGAACTGTCCCAACAAAGACGGGATCCATATCTCACATTCACGCAACATTCAAATTGAGCACAACATAATTAGAACTAGAGATGATTGTATCGCCATTATTTTTGTGACCATGGAATCAGCATTGGGAGCATAGGTGGTGGCCCAAACCAAGATCCTATAACTAGAATACACATAAAGAACTGCACTTTTACCAATAGTCTGAATGGGTTTCAGATCAAATTATGGGCTAAGAATCCCAACTATCCGACCCTTGCTGCAGATATTAGTTTCTAGGATGTTGCTATGCATAATATAGGCAACCCCATTTTCCTTAACCAACATTATTGCCCTGGCCAAGGCTGTGATCCAAAAGTATGTAGGCGTCTCTATACTAAAATATGTTAAATGGGACAAGTGATATCTCACATTGCATTTGGAAAAGTTGCTAACATTTTATATGCATTGCTTCTTTTAATTATAAATATGCGTTTTAATCCCGTGAGAGCTTATCAGGTTTCGAACATACAATATCTACATAGTTGAGAGGATGTATCCTATAAAGAAAGTATTCTATGGGATACAACATCCCGGTATGAGAACTTGTTTGGGGGTGTTTCATGTGGGACACAAGTTCACAAGTCTCTCCTAGGTATGGGGGTTATTTGGCTATGCAAGGGGTGTATGATCACGTTGGAAACAACGCAATGAGGTTCCTAGTATGAGAGTTTGAATGACCCTATAAGGGGTGTACCTTAAGAAGGGGTGGTTGTGATATCTTATATAAGAAAAAGTTTGGGACTCCTCTTAACCATGTACTCATGAACAATATTTATATGATTGGAAACATTCATTATATGACACTAACTCAAACATATCCAAGGAAGGCTTGAGATCATATGGCATTGAAGGATATACTTTGATCTAAATGGGCTAATGACTTAACAAGGATTTTTGTTGATTTGATTATCGATTTATCTATTTGGTGACTATTGTGTGTGGGCTATGTCGCGAGTTTAGATCAGAGATGTTAAGTTCATTAACATTTGGGGCAGTTCCAACACCAAAGTTACAGTTAATCTTTAGTGTAGCAACATCAAACCATGTCAAAATATCGCGCTTGAAGAAATCAATTTACGATACAGAAATCCCAAAACAAGCCGGTTACAATATGCAATTTCTTCATGTTCTAATGTCAAAGGCTTCTCTTGTGGGATACATCGGCCTTCCTCTTGCATATAGGCCTCTTTTTTCATGCAACTCCATATATAACATTAAGCTGTTGAAATTATTTGGCATCCATCATTTTCTATTTTTCTTTTTATTGGTTTGCAATGGAGACGTACACATAAAAAATTTTAATGAAATAAGTTATCACTAAATTATTATTTAAAAAAAAAAAATTGATTCCCCAATTCAAATAAATTTGGGATCAACAAGTGATAGGTTCTACACACATTTGACATGTGATATATATATATATATATATATATATATATATAGATATTAAAAAGATAACATGTGACCAAATTTGAAAAATTACAAAATTTATTTTTACAAATAAAATCAAATATTTTAATTGATGTGAAAATTTAAAAGAAATAAATATTCTCTTATCCACAAATTTTCTTGATGAAAAAGACAAATTGCTAAAATCAAGTACTAAATTCTTTGAATTAATCAATTAAATCTTGGGGAATTCCAAAATTTAATTATTTAATGGGTGCCTTCCTTCTATGAAAGGACTTCTTGGATTTATAAAAATGACTCAGCCCAAGAAAAAAGGTTTCATAGAATTTCCTTACAAAATCCAAAAAACAACAGAAGTAATATACATGGACAATCTTAACTTTTCAACAAGTTCAGGAAGAAGCCACTTGTGGCCCTCAAATGATTTCTAAAATCAATAAAACATTTTCATCATCATCTCTAAAATTGTGATCAAGGTGAAAAAAAATCATATATTTCACCAAAATAAAAGTCTTCTATATTGGTTTCAACTTATAAAAGTTTTTTTACTTTTTTAGGAAAATTTTGAAAATGCCAAAATAACTTTATCCACTTATTAGCTTAATTTAAAAAAAAATTAAAATGAAAAAAAAATATCATCCAAACATATTTTTCACATTTGATGTTTGTTTTCTTTGAAAATAAAAGCAAAAAATGGATCAAACAAACAAATTAGTCATTACAAAGGTTTGAAAAGTGATCATGAAGATTTTAATTTGACAGAATAATTTAAATTAAATTTGAAAGTTTTATATATAAATTAGTTTGTTTAAAAATGATTTAAAGTATATAATATTATGGACTTGTGTTTTTCACGTGCATCATCATTCAATGGCAAGAATCACTTTTTATTTGGTGAAAATTTGATTTTTTAGAAAAAGATTTGGAATCGTTACTTATTTTTGTTTTATTTTTTTTTTAAGGGAAAACAAAATAATAAAAAAACCCTAAGTGTGACTCCTTATTTGGAAAAGACAGTCTGTAGAAAACCAAAGTCGGGTCAGGGGTCAGGTTACCTATTGGGAAGGTAGAGTGGTGAGTCGTAACACCCCTCTAAACCCTATAATAATGTCTCTACTAATAAAAGTGAAGCAAGTGTGATAATTGCTAAGGAAATCAATGAATACCAATGAAATGATCAAATAATAAAATGAATCATACATGAGAATAAGCAAAGTGAGAGTGAGATCATACCTTAGCAACAAGTAATGATGTGCTATCATGAAACGGGATTAGTACATAATAATGAATACAAAATATATCGCATGTGTCACAAAACAGAATAAGAAATCCTCAATGGCAATTATGCACTTCATCCAAATTATTTTTAAAGAAAAACATCATGGATATTGGGCTCCCACCAAAACCCAATTTATTTTGCATGAATTAATCTCATAAATTCCATTATTTTGGAATTATGAAAATTTCATTCATGCTTATTAAAAATCGAGAAAATTGAAAATTATTTGAAGATTAAAGAAAATTTGTGAAGGTGTTTACCTTGAAGAAAACGACAGTAAGTTTATTAAAAAAAAAACGGGATTTTTGGTGACCCTAATCCTTAAAGAGGGAAAGAAAATTGAAGACTTAAAATTATTTGAAAAAATACGGGGTGGCGTGAAAAATATTTTGAAAACCGGAATGGAATTAAAATTATTTAATAAACTGGAGTTTTGAAAATTGAAGTTTTGAAAATTATTTGAAGATTGAAGTTTTGAAAATTAAATCTAGAAATTAAAGTTTTGAAAATTGGAATTTTGAAAATTAAATTTAGAAACTAGAAATTGGGAAATTAAATTTTGATATCAAAATATCAAGAAATAAGAGAATGACATGTGGCCGCTAGAATTGCATGCCAAAGGTGGCCATGCATGGCCATGTAGGAGTGGAATGGGTCCCATAGTCTGATTTTGCCTTGGATCAACCTGGTTGGGGACATCTCTTGCATATTTCTTCCTCTTGAAGGTGTAATTAACTTCATTGAAAATGGTCAAAATGGTTCCTTCAAGGGTTCCCCAATCTTACGCCAACTTGCTTCCCACACACGCACCATCAATGCCTTTCCCATCAAATCCTTTCCTTTAGGCTCCAATAGTTGCACCAAGTTTCTGCAGCATAGGCCACAATTTGTCTTTTTGATCATTCATACTAGTGTTGATGATTTGCTTGATGGGTCCGTTACAGAGTCGAATAAAACCATGGTTCCAGGTAGGATGACTAGCGTTCTTCTTCGTCCATTATTCGGTATCAGCGTCAAAGAAAATCCCACCTCACAACCTTTCCATCATCTCAAATTCATTGAGTTCATGTTCCAACTAAAACCACCATCAACTTGGAGTCCATATTGGGTAAGCATCTCAGCCTACTGCAACTTTTCCCAAGTTCACTTTGATGCACCAATATTAATAATAAGCTTCCTTGCATCCTCCATGCAACCCTCAGGGCACCAAAAATTTCTCCTCAAAGCAAAAACATTCTTTCTCAAACCTAGAAACTCTTTTTGGATCAATGCCAAGCCCACTCATTTGCTATCATGTCCATGGAAACCAGCTCTAGTGTGACAAATCAATGGGAGTCTTTTTAAATGAATTGTGTGACAAGCTTGTGCTTTTAGTCTTTGAAATAAGATATGGTGTACACTTCTTAGCCAACAAGTCAAGGTCCGCATCAAAACAAAATATTGATTCTTTCCGAAAATCAACCTCGCAGCATCGTGTTGCACCAGCGAGAATCCCAGGTGTCTCCCCATTTAGAAGAACAACTGGAACCCAAGAATGTGGCTGGTATAGGGGATGTCTTTCCAATTCCATAATCCCATGTATCTGTGTGCTCCACATAGAAACTCTCTCTTCCTTGTTCACTCAAGTGGTCCGCTAACTTCTCTCGTTCCATAAAAGGAGGTGCTAGCGGTATCGACAACGCAGTTGGATGTTTTCAAAGGTGCATTTCCGACAACCCAAAATTGAATTCTGATGGCGCATTTACAATCATATTCCACCTTGAGCATGTTTTCTTCTTCATGAATATCCAAAAATGTCCTACAAACTGCCTCTGTAATGATAATCTAGATTTCCAAATTTTATATCATGCCATGCATGGAGACCACTAGGATGGAGAGCCATTTCAGTGCATGCAAGGTTTTGAACCTACTGTGCTTAAGGATTGGCAATGAGAAGACCATTCAGATGGGTGTATAAGTTTAATGGATGTGATGAATGGGAATATGAGTGATGGAGCATGCACCCATGGCAAGTTATTAATGGCGGGTATGAAGGATGGGGATACGTGTGGTGGAGCAAATAGGGAGTGGATGATGAAACTTGGTAGTGTTGAGAGACTGAACCTGAGTAGTGTCAAGTGGAAAATATGGAGCTGGGTTGGGTAAAATTGAGGAATGTTTGGCTTGGGATTTGGGTTTGATAAAGAGGCTTTGATGGAGGCTTTGCAAAGCTGGCAATGTAGGAGTAGGTTGGAAAAGTGAGGTTTTGGGTACGAAGAGTGCTGGAACAGAACAATGGTGTCTTTGATCTACAAGCTTTGAGCTTTTTCCATTCATGTTCGATCCAGAGACGAGCATTTTTCTTTCAGTAGAGTGCTTTTATGAAAATGTCCATATTAATGTGCATTCTTTGAACCATGTCACTAGGCGTGTGTTCTCCTTAGGCCGACTCTCGTCTCGTACTTTTCTCCTAGTGATAAGTTTCATCAAAATTACCCCAAAAATGGAGACATCCAATTTAGTAGTCACTCCCATTTGTTGCATACTCCAGCGTCAAATATCTAAAAGTACCGGCAATTCTTGTTTCAATTGAGCCCTTCTCATCCAAAGCAAGTCGCGCAATAACACAATTAGCAACCTTAGCTCTCATATCGTCCTCAAGAAGAATGTCTGAAGGCTTTAGGTCCTTATATGTAAAACTCCGATGACCTAAACCATGGAGGTACTCAACACCCCTTGTTACATCCAATCCAATAGCCAACTTTCCAGTCCATTCAAGTAGTTTTAGGTCTTGTTCAGGCTAGTTGAATAGATACCCATTGAATGTCCCTAGAGGCATATACTCGTATATAAGAAGCCTTTCATTTCCATCCAAGTAGTACCCGAGAAGAGTGATTAGATGTTTGCGCCAAACCTTAGTGAATTATGCCAGTCTCTTTCTTGTTACCAACCCAGACTCCATTCCATTTTCTACAATTTTTGTACCATCATACTTTTTTCACTGAAGTTGTTTGTCACATTCCGTAAAACTTGAATTGAAATAATCATATTTCCTACTCCAACCATTTGGATGTCATTGGGCTTGCTACTAGGACGAGTATGGGTTTCACTTATGTCACCAACATTAGCACTCGAGCCTACAACTGCGATCTGGGAGGTTAAACCATGAAGGACCCAATGCAAACAAGTCTCTCTTACCATTTGACCCAAGTCCTTCAAAGTCCTTAACACAAATGAAGGATTAGTTCCAACTCATCTCTTATTAACTCTAGGCAATCCTCATGAATGACACCTAAAACTAAAGAAAAAACTTCTCAGTACTTCGAATTTGTGCTATGATAGCTTCATCCAATTTTGTTGAAAGCATTAAGAAAGCCTGAAGTCGGAGAAATCCAAATTATGCACTTACCACTACTATACTCCTACGTTTGTCCAGAAGTTTGCTGATTTGTAAAATTCCTTTGTTTCTAAGAAGGTGGTCATGCATAGCAATCAGAGGGCATGGTGTCTCGTTTCATACAAACCAACTAACATCATGATCTCTTAATAAGAGATATTAGAATCCATATTTTTAATGGCGGGGAGCTCACAACAAACGTAGCTCATTGTATCCCCAATCGAACCCAACGAAACTCCAAAAAGCAATGTGGAAATCAAAGGTATGATTAACAAGAACAAATAAGCAAACAAAAAGATCCTTAAAACCAAGCATCATTTCAGGAGTTATTCATATGCTTATAAATGGTTGGGGAAGAAATCTCAAACCAAATTTGAAAATAAGAATAGAAATATGATCTCCAATGCATAATATAGTTGAAATGAAATCAAATTATTCCCAAGCCAAAAGCTAAAGTAAAAATAAATAAATAAACTAACAGCAACACACCTATGAATGGCTCATAAATCCAATAAATTCAAACACATAACTTGATGTTCATGCTTAGCAAACAATCCACAAAAAGAAATAGCAAGAAAGAAGAATCACATATTATGATGAAGCAGAATCAAGAATCGACAACAGTCATACTTGAGCAGGTATTCTCGGTTGAAACTCACCCCACTTCCCAGCTTTCTTCTTCTTCCTGATCAAATCCCAATCAGCTCCACTTCTCATTTCTTCCAAAAAAAACCCCCTACTCTTGCTTTCTTTCTAACCCCAATCTACCTCCCTTTGCTCTATTTTTTTTTTCTCTCAGTTTTCACCAATGTATTCAGAACCAGACCAATCAGCAAACCAAAAAGTTACTGGTTCATGATTTAGTGGTCGGACAGGTGATTGAACTGCGGTCAAACCAGTGACGTCATAAATATATAATTTATATTTTATTAAATTAAAAATAATTTATATTTTATTAAAATTAAAAATAATTTAAAAACATATAAATATAAATAAAATTTAAAATAGATAATATTATTTTTTTCATCTTTTATATAAATATATTAATATTTTAAAGTTTATTAAATAAAACATATATAATATTACATATGGAAAATGAAAGTGATTAAAAAAATATTAGATATTTGAGATGATTTTATTAGTTTTTTACAACATTTGGCACAAACCAATTAGCAGCAGGTTGGTGCAACCATGCTCACTTTGAACCCTTGGGCCAAGGTTCAAGCCTTAGGGCTGTAAACTGTACATATATAAATGTTAATTTTTTTCTATTAGACTTTGTCCTGTCCCACATCAGAAAAACTGGGTTGGGATGTGAATAGGTGTCCAGATTCTTAGTTGAATCGAATCAGACCAGGGTCCGGTCTGATTTTTAAAACATTGGTTTTCACCTTCTTTCCCAGCTACTCTACTGCTCCCAACCACCACCATGGCAAGGTGGTAGTGTATTTTTCCACATCCCATGTCCCATGTAGCTCGCTCACTTGTGGGGGCCATCCCCTACCCCACAAGATGGTATTTTAAAACATTGGTTTTCACCCTCTCTCCTAGCTATTCTATTGCTCCCCAAAAAAAGTCTATCTCAACCACTACCATGGCAAAGTGGTAGTGTATTTTTCCACGTCCCATGTAGCTCGCTCACTTGTGGAGGTCATTCCCCACCCACAGAGATGGTATTTTGCTATCTTGCCCCCTCTCACTAAAAGGCCAAGCTCTCCCGATGTGGTAAGAAGGTGGTGAGAGGAAAAGAAAAAAAAAACAAATGAAACAAAAAAATACCCCCCAATAATGATGATAAAAAAAAAAGTCTACAAATATATAAATATATAAATATATAAAATGACACAACACAATTATTTTCACTATACCATAAATAATTGAAAATGCTTAAAAAAATATAAATAGTTTTTAGATTCTTCAAACATTTTAAAAACAAATTCTTAAAAGACATTTAAAAAAAATTCTTAAAATATTTTTTTTATATATAAAAAAAATGCTTAATCGATATTTTTTTCTTGTTAATAATTTCTTATTTCTATAAAAATAAAAATAATTACTAATAAATATTTAAAAATAAATTTAAAAATTCTTTAGTTATGAAATAGTGCAAAATTTGAAATTTAATACAATCCTTAAAATCAATGGAATATAATCTTTAATCCATAAAACTGAAATCTGATCAAAATGAAATCCAAACATAAAGGAGGCAAGCGATTAGAAGGTAGACATGAAAAACTCCAATCCGACATGGGCGATGGAGCAAAATTGGCAGTCACCTTAGACAAATGGAGCAAAAATGATAGTAACATTTAGGGAAAAATCATGCAAAAACAGTAGTAGCATTAGAGAAAAAATCATAACTACAAAGAATAGCGAGCACCAATAGCATTACCAATCCATTTGAATAAAAAAAAAAAAAACCCTTGGAACTTACAAAATTGAAAACAGATAGAAAAAGGAAAACATTAAGAGAGCCTTATATATATATATATATATATATATATATATATATATAAAGAAAAAAATATAAAATGGGAGAAAATAGAAAAGGGAAACATACTATCAAAATGAGGGAAAGTGAAGGAAAATAGAGAATGTCAAAGGAAAATGAAAAATGCATTATATAACCAAGAAAAAAGAGATAACCAAGCAAAAGGAGAAAAAAAGAAAATAAAAGACTTTGCGTTAAAGTCAATGATGTTTCCAAAAGACAATGCAGTGGGAGGGATATGACCATATGGGTAGATGTCGATTGAAAAAAATCATCACCAATTTATAGTAGGTGTAAATTGAAAAGTTTTTCTTGGACTTATAAGATAATAAAAAAGTTTAAGGGGTATATCAAAACTTCTACAAGTTATTATTATTATTATTACATGGTTATATATTATTATATTATATATTATATTTTTTAAATCTTAATATTATATTACATTTATTCATTATTTTTAATTTTAAAATATTATAAAAAAATTAATATATTTATAATTAATCAAGTAAAGTGTTTTAATATGAAAATCTATTCATTTATAATGATAGAATCCAATAAACAAACAAAATATTTGTTTTCAAATATATATGAGATAATATTTTTTTATATTAATATTTTTATATGAATAATATATATTGGTTTCAACTTTTTATTTTTTTTAAGAAAATTTTGAAAATATTGAAATGATGTTTTTACTTTTTCCACTTTTTAGCTTAATTTTCTACAAAATTAAAATAAAAAATATCATCCAAACGTATTTTCAAACTTGGTTTTTGTTTTCTTTGAGAATAAAAACAAAAAATAGTCTAAACAAATAAACTTTAATCTTCAATAATCAATAAAAACTAGTTGAAGACGCATTTTAAAAGTGGATGTGATTACAAAGGTTTCAAAAGTGATTATGAAGATTTTAATTTGATAGAATAATTTACATTAAATTTGGAATATATATAAATAATTGAAATTTCTTAAAAGATATTTTTTTTCTTGTTGTTAGTAATTTTTATATTTTTATAAAAATAAAGATAATTACTAATAAATATTTAGAAATAAATTTAAAAATGTTTTATTTATAAAAAATTTATTTATTAAATAGTACCAATTTTAAAATTTAATACCATAATAGAATATAATCTTTAATCCTTAAAATTGAAATTGGATCAAAATGAAATCTAACATAGTCAACATCAATCCAATCAAAATTTAATGCATTTTGTGTTTCAAGAGAGCTAAAAGAGATCATAAAAGGCAAACGGTTAGAAAGGAGGCATGAAAAACTCCAATCCATTGTGGGTGACAGAGCAAAAATGGTAGTAACCTCAAAAAAATGGAGCAAGTTATTCTGGGGTTTTTTTTTTTTTTTTTTTGGTAGATGTCAATTGAAAGGGTTTTTTTTTTTTTTTTTTTTGGGGGGGGGGGGGGGGGGGGGGCTTATAAGGTAATAAAATAATTTTAAGGGATTTTGGAATAAAATTCTTTTACAAGTTATTGTAGTTTTATTATAGTATAAATATAAATAAATATAGATATAGATTTTTTATTTGGTTTTACTCCCATGATGATAGCAAAAAAAATTAAAACCATATTAATTATCTTATATAATTAATGGACAGATCATAAAGTGACATATCCGGTAGTGACCAAATCAAAATTGTGTTGTAAAAACGTAGTCATGAAGATATATGTGACAAAATAAAAGTAGCCTCATGCATGATTCTTATAAATAAAATTGAGATAAGAATAACATTTCAAATGATTGATGAATATCGATTTATGTTTTTCCAAATCTCTCCAAATAGGGTTTATCCCAAGTCTTCAAGAGACTTATACCACGTAACATTTGAAGGTTTTTCAAGTTTAAAGACCTAAAATTTCTTAAGAACAATTTTGAAAATTTGAAATTATTTAAAAACATAATCGAGTCTCAAAGTGTCTTCAGTATGAAATCAAGTACTCAAGCATTTGAGTTGACTTTTTTTTTTGTAAAGAAGAATTAGAGGATAGAACGAGGATGGTATCTACTTCGTCAATTTAATAAAATTTACAATTTGATCATATTTTTCTATAAGCAAAATTTGTGTATATAAATTTCTAACATTAAAATTGAGTTGTCACTTTATATATATATATACACACAAAATTAAGATTGTTTAGAGTTGTATAAAATTTTTTAAAAAATAAGTTTACTTTAATTTTGTGTGAAAATTTGGATTTTAGTATTATAACAAAGCAAAGGGTTACAAAGAGAAAGGAGAAAAAATGAATTATTTTTTCGTAAAATAAAGTAATATATATATATATATATATTTCTAGACAAAATTAGTTTAAAATGATAAGTTAAAAACCAATTTACTCTAAAAAATACCTTTTAAATCTTAATAATCACTTAAAGAATTAAGCATAAATAATAATAATAATAATAAATAAATAAATAAATAAAACCATTCCCTAACCGTAACAATTTTATTAGCGAAATTTCAACTTGAAATTAGACAAGTTCTTACCATCCTAAGGGGATAAAAACAGTTATGTTATATTTTATTTTAAGAAAGTATTAAGAAAAAAAAACAGATAAAAGAAATATGATTTTCTCATATTTTGTTTTACCATAAAAAAATATAAAAGAAAAAAACAATCAAAATTAATTAGAAATTTATATATTTTAAAATTATTTAATTTTTTTATATAAAATGGTTAAAATAAATTAAATAAATTTATGGTAATATATAAAAATAATTTATTAATTTCAAATCTATTTTTTATTTATTTTTCTTTTTTTTAACTTTTGTTTTCTTTAACTCGCATTTTCTCCGAGAAACGAGCAAGGAAACCATATCTATTGTACTTATAAATATTGTCTTTTTAAACAATTAGGAAATGTTTCAAAAATGGCATTCACGTTTTTTCCTCCACTATTATATGGACAATTAAATCAGAGATAAAAATAATGTAAAATTTTTTCCTACCTTATTTTGCCCCTCTCCTTCTCCTCTATACCTTCTTGGCTCCAAAATTTCCAAAAACCCAAATTACTTAGCCACTCGTTACCATAATTTAGTCCTTAAGATTCAAATTTTGTGAGATTCCCACCTTGATCACCATAATCTTCTGGTTAAGGCAGTTTCTAAAAAGAGACATTAGCACCCATTTATTATTTCCTATAATATATACCTTATCATAGGTCAACCTTTTTTATTGTTCCCCTTACTAAAATATTTAAATTAGAATAATTGGAATAATAAGATAAAAAAACAAAGAGTATGTTTGACCTTTATGATTTAAAAACAGTTTTCTATTTTTAAAATCAAAAAACTGCTTTTAAAAATTTCTAATACAATTTAATCATTATTCTTTGAAAACAATTTTTAAAAACAAAGTAAAATGAAAAATACTTTTTAAAGAACAAATAGGAATTGTTTTTATCAATTTTTAAAAACAAAATGAAAACATGACCGGACAGACCAAAGCTTCCTTAAAAATGTTATACCTCAAAATTTATCTATAACATAATCATACCATTAAACGGCATTATTTTTTTACCAAAGGGCTTTTATTTTTTATTTTTCCAAATTTGATCGATGACAAAATCAAAATTTCATAAAGTCATTACATATAAAATATGGTAACTTCGTAATTGAAAATCAATTATCCTCCTTATCTAAGATACTAACGTCTAAACTTACCTACAATGGATTATGAAAATTCATTGATTGTTACCATTCATTTATCTCCCTACTCCTATTTTGTAAAGGAATGGATTTCCACAATCCATTTATTCATCTAATAATAGGCAATTAATTAACACCAATAGATCTATGGGTATATATAGAGGAGACAAAAATTAAATTCCTCACATCATTGGAACAATTAGCAGTAGGACGCCGAGGAGATGATGGCATGGAGATCAGACTTTCTAGTATTCTGCATGCTGATGTTCTTCTTGGTGTCGACCAGTAGTGTTGTTCTAGGAAAACCGGCGGTTTTGAATGTGAAAGATTATGGTGCAGTTGCAGATGGGAAGACTGACAACAGTCGGGTAATTAATTTACTTAGTTGATCTGTAAATATACTGCTGAATCTCTTGCAGTAATGTTCTTGGATTTTTTTATTTTTTT
This sequence comes from Vitis riparia, assembly GCF_004353265.1. NCBI lineage: Eukaryota > Viridiplantae > Streptophyta > Magnoliopsida > Vitales > Vitaceae > Vitis > Vitis riparia. Next base: position 8,034,319 of record NC_048449.1, read on the forward strand.
TTTTTATTTCTTTGGTAAGGCTTTTCTGGAGGCATGGGAAGCAGCATGTGAACAGGAAGGAACAAGTGTTATCACTGTTCCAAGAGGAGGAAAATACTACGTGCGCCAAGTCGCATTCACAGGACCCTGCAAAGGCTCCATGACGTTCCTAATTAAGGGCGATCTTTATGCCCCTACTGATAAAAGTTCTCACACTCTTACGCACTGGATCAAGTTCGGGTATGTGGACTATTTGACTATCGCCGGACTTGCCAACCTGTATGGCGGAGGACCCTCTGCTTGGCCTTACAAGGGCTGCGGACAAGGTCAGGAGTGCTTACAAGTTGTTCCCCATGTAAGTCTTCCCGGCTTTAAAACAAATCTATAAAGTTAAAAGAGAAGTTCTTACATTGTCAAAAATTACTTTTTCCCTTATTCTGTGTGTGATTATGAACAGTCACTGAGATTGGAGTTCGTCAATCATGCATGGGTTCATCATATAGGATCGATCGATGCTAAAGATAAGCACATCAGCATATTCCAATGTCAGGACGTGACGCTTAGTAATATTAGGACAACGGCCCCCCACGACAGCCCTAATACAGATGGAGTACACATAGCATTATCGGAGAGAGTTAAGATTTTGGATTCGACATTTAACACCGGAGATGATTGCGTAGCCATCTTTTCTGGAAGCAAGGATGTGAATATCAGCCAGAGTATTTGTGGCCCGGGGCATGGGTTTAGCATTGGGAGCATGGGCAAATCCCCAGATGAAGACCCCATAACCAAAATAAATATACGCAACTGCACAATTAGCCATACTGACAACGGTTTTAGGATTAAAACATGGGCCGCCTCCTCCTACCCGACCTTTGCTTCCGATATCACTGTTCAAGATGTTATGATGGATAACGTCCGCAATCCCATCATCATTGATCAACATTATTGCCCTCGGGGAGGTTGTGATCCGACGGTATGTATTTATAGTGAGTTTAATCTACCATTTTTTTATTGCTGAAGATAATAATATATGATCAATTGTGTATGTGTAGGTTGGGTCACAAGTTGAGATCAAAAACCTTCAGATAAAGCGAATATGGGGGACTTCAACCACGGAAACTGCAGTGAATCTCCAGTGCAGCAGCCAAAAACCATGTCAGGGTGTTGAGCTTGAAGACATCCTTTTACTTTTCAGAAATCCCCAAGGTGGCAAACTACAACCTGCAGTTTCCTCATGTGCCTATGTGGTGGGCTCCTCCCGTGGCAAACAGGTCCCTAAGCCTTGCATATAGGCCTCGTCCAGGCATGAATGAAGCACCATAACATTGAGTTGTTGATACATATGCTTGCTTTGGGCTCCCTATGTTCTGTTTGCTGGCCGTGGAGAAAGAAAAATACTATGGTTTTGCATCTCTGTCAATTGTAATAACATATGATGCAATTTTAAGTAATTTGTATCATTTTAATTTGTTAGAAAGTGGGGTATAGAATGATTAGTATAGCGATCAAAATTTTGATCTGTATCAGTTATATCAAATGGGGTAAATCACAATCAAGGCCTGGTTTAGGAGATGGAATTACCAACCTTTATCTACGCATCATTGCCCACCACAAATTTTCAACCATTATGATAATTATCTGCATCACAAATCATAGTATTTGCCATACAAATTTAATTAAAAATCATTCTTAGGATTTATTTCATTAAAACCTTACTAAAAAACCATATGACAAAAATCTAGCAAATTAAAAAGAGTCCAATATTCTTTTAATGCTTTTGGGACTACTATAATAAGTAATAACATCCTTATCAGTCTACTCTTTCTCATATAGCCATGATTATACTTTCTTCAATAGCTCAATATGAAATATTTGAGTTTATGTATTCTGATGTTATACATGAAAGTGTTGCAACTAACAAATGTTTTTGTGAATATCCATCATATTGTCATTTAATCTTATTTATTGAATCTTTATTTCGCCATTCTTTTGGAACTCACGAGTGTAAAAGAAATTTGATGAGATATGTTTAGTTCTATTACCTTTAATATATCCTTCTTTTAACATACGCAATATATACAACATTATCTTTATATAATATTATCTTATTGTCATGAAAGATTGTTTGTTGAATTACAATAAATTTCAACCACACACATTCTTGACTAGCTTAATGAATTACAATAATTTTTAAAAAATCTAGAAAAAAGGTAGTTAACATTGTCTCCTTATTAAAATATTCCCAGAAATAAACAGATATGTATGGAATTTTGAAAAATAACCAACATATATATTCAAGTTACCATAGTTTTGATCATCTTGAATAAAATAATTAATTATAAATCAGTTGTTCCACAATGCATATTTGATCTAGATCCAAACATTTTGTGTAAGTGCAAAATCATATCTTGCTAGAAAATTGATAGAGATTTTTATGACTAACCATATACAATTTGTAAAATACATTAATTTATTAATTGCACTCATATGATTCTTCTGGACTAAGCACTACTTCATTTTCTTTTTTGGGATGAAATATATTTTTATTCACTTCAAGTAACTGAATAACACAATTGAATGGAGTGTGATTGTTCATATGAAAGTAATACTTCAAGACTTTGCCTATACAAGTTAATTAATGGGCTAAGAGTCCACTTGGTTTTGTAACGTCTTTTATTTCAAATTCTTTTATTAGATAATTAATCATTCTTATTAGCTCTTAAGAAGTGGCAACAAGATTATAATAATTATAAATCCTCACTTTAATCCATATAAAGACGTCATTTGATAAAGTATATTATCATTATACTTTATCTAGAATGTGATATTGAGATTTTTAATCATTGTAGCAAATATTTTTAATCATTTAGGTCAAATTTGGTAGATAGGATAAGGGAAATGATATTTTATCCTATCTCATGTTTGGTTGATGATGGGATAGAGCAAGTTATTTTATTGCTTATTTTATCATATATTTAATCAAACATGAAATAAGATAAGTAGCTAAATATATTATTCATCTTTTTTTTTTTTTTTAATCCCTTTTACATGAGGTTATCATATCTCATTAGAAATCATATCCTAAGATATGCATTTCCTGTTCAATGAGATATAATATTTTAGGATATGCATATACTATCATATATTATCCCGTCAACCAAATGTAATCTTAGGGATTTTTGAATCTTTTAAGGATATTGTTTACTTTAAGAACTATTAACCATGCCATTAAAGCATTACTAGAGTTAATATAAGGTCTTTATAGGAAACTATTAGCCCAAAGGTTCTCCTAATCAGGTTTTGATGATAACAAACAAAACATGGGGCTCCAATTTTTACGGGAACCAACTATCCCTATTGGAAAACTAGAATGACTTGGTATTTACAATCAACCGATTTAGACGTATGTGACATCTTGAAGGTGACCCAACTTTTCCTACAAAACTAGTTGATGGAGTCTTGGTTCCAAAACCCAAGCAAGAATGGAATGATCTTGATAGAAGAAATTTTTAATTAAATGCTAAAGTCATTTTTACTTTGCAATGTGCTATGGATAGAAATGAATATAATATAATATGTCAATGTAAATCGGCTAAAGAAATTTGGAGATTGATTGAAATAACTCATGAAGGAACAAATCAAGTGAAAAAGTCAAAAATAAATATACTTGTTCATAACTATGAATTGTTTGTGATGAAAGAAAATGAGACTATTGTTGAGATTATTACTAGGTTCATCGACATTGTCAATGGTCTTGAAGCATTGGGAAAGACCTATAAGGAATTCGAAAAGGTGATGGAGATATTGAGGTCACTCTCATCAAAGTGGCATACAAAGGTCACCGCAATTCAAGAAGCAAAACACTTGACCAAATTACCTATGGAGGAGCTCATAGGGTCATTAATGACATATGAGATCAATTTGGCAAAGAATCTACAAGAGGGTGAAGACAAAAAGAAGAAGAGCATAGCTCTCAAAGCTACAACTAAGGAAGAAGAAGATGTTGAAGTAGAAAAACCAAGTGAAGAAGATGGTGATTTAGCCCTCATCACAAGAAAGCTCAACAAATACATGAGGAGTGAAAGGTTTAGAGGAAGAAAATTCACTTATAGAAGAGACCTTTCTAAAAATGAATCTTTATCTCATGGTGATAAGGACAAATGGGAAGAGAAAAGAGATTTGGTGTGTTTCAAATGCAAAAAACCGGGACACATAAAATATGATTGTTATTTCTACAAAAGTAAAGCCAAGAGAAGAATGAAGAAGACAATGATGACCACTTGGAGTGAAAGTGAAGAATCATCCGAAGAAGAAAATGAGAAAGAAGTGGCAAACATGTGCTTCATGGCAATAGATGAACTTGATGAGGTAAACTCTAACTTTAGTGATAAAGATATGCATGATGTTTTTAAAGAATTATATGAGGATTTTGAAAAACTTAGTTTGAAAAATAATTCTCTCAAAAAGAAAATTCAAGAACTTGAAGAATTGAAAGAAAAATTTTCAATTGTTGAAATTTCTAAAACTCATATTGAAAAAGAAAATGAGATTTTGAGAAATGAAAATGAGATTTTGAAAAAGAAAAATGAATGATGGACCTCCTTTCTTTCAATTTTTTTCTTGTGGACAAAAATCTTTTGAAATGATTTTAGCTAGCCAAAAATGTGTTTTTGACAAATAAGAGCTAGGATTCAAATCTTCAAAAAATCAAAAGTATTTTAAAAACTACTTTTTAAAAGAATCCTCAAGTGAAAGTCCTTCTACCACTTGCAACTTTTGTGAAAGGGGATGGCACATTAGTAGTACATGTCCCTTAAGAAATGGTTCTCAAAAGAATTCAAATGCAAAAGCTAAAAAGGTTTGGATTGAAAAATCCAAGGTCACTAACCCTCAAGGACCCAAAAAGATATGGGTACCTAAATCAATTTGAATTTTATTTTGTAGGGTTCAAAGAAGGATAAGTGGTTATTGGATAGTAGATGCTCAAGACACATGACCGGGGATGAATGCAAGTTTGATTTCCTTACAAAGAGAAATTGAGGATGTGTTACCTTTGGAGACAATGCAAAATGAAGAATCATTGGTTAAGGCAACATTGGTAATGACACATCATCTTTTATTGAAAATGTTTTATTAGTGGATGGTTTAAAACATAATATTTTGAGCATTAGTCAACTTTGTGACAAATGTTTTAAAATGATTTTTGAATCATCTTATTACATCATCAAGAATATTCAAAATAATAAAACCATCTTCATGGGTCATATATGTGATAATGTTTACGCTATAAATATTTCAAAATATGATAGCCATGATAGATGCTTTTCAAGCATGCGTGATCAAAGTTGGTTGTGGTATAAGAGGTTGGGACATGCTAACATAGATCTCATTTCCCAAAATAAATTTTCAAATTTGTGAAGCTTGTCAAATGGGAAAGCAAATCAAAAACTCCTTCAAAAACAAAATATCATTTCAACATCTAAGCCTTTTGAATTATTGCATATGGATTTATTTGGTCCCTCTAGGACACCAAGTCTTGGAGGAAAATCTTATGCATATGTTATTGTGGATGACTTCTCTAGATACACATGAGTCTTGTTTTTAAGTCAAAAGAATGAAGTCTTTTATGAGTTTTTAAAGTTTTGCAATAAGATTCAAAATGAAAAAGGTTTTACAATTGTTTGTATAAGAAGTAATCATGGGAGAGAATTTGAAAATATTGATTTTGAAGAATATTGCAATGAGCATGGTATTAACCACAATTTTTCGACTCTTAGAACTCCTTAACAAAACGGGGTAGTTGAAAGGAAAAATAGAATTCTTCAAGAAATGGCTAGAACCATGCTAAATGAAAACAATTTACAAAAATATTTTTGGGCCGAAGCGGTTAACACCTCTTGTTATATTTTAAATAGAATATTATTGAGACTCATTCTTAAAAAAACTCCCTATGAGCTTTGGAAAAACAAGAAACCCAACATTAGCTATTTCAAAGTCTTTGGGTGCAAATGTTTTATATTAAACACCAAAGACAATCTTGGAAAATTTGATGCAAAATCGGATGTTGGAATTTTCCTTGGTTACTCAACTTCAAGTAAAGTCTTTAGAGTTTTCAACAAAAGAACCATGGTTGTAGAGGAATCCATCCATGTTATTTTTTATGAATCTAACAATTCTCTCCAAGAAAGAGAGAGTTTTGATGATGATTTAGGCTTGGAGACCTCCATGGGAAAATTGAAAATTGAAGATAGAAGGAAACAAAAAGAAATTGGAGAGAATCCCAAGAAAGAAGAATTACCTTTGGCACTACCCCTTCCTCAACAAGTGCAAGGTGAATCAAGCCATGACCTTCCTAAAGATTGGAAGTTTGTCATCAACCACCCATAAGATCAAATTATAGGTAATTCATATAATGAGGTAAGAACTAGATCATCTCTTAGAAATATTTACAATAATCTTGTTTTTATCTCTCAAATTGAGCCTAAAAATATAAATGATGCTATAGTTGATGAAAATTGGATGATTGTTATGCAAGAAGAGTTGAATCAATTTGAAAGAAGTGAAGTATGAGAATTAGTGCCAAAACCTTCAAATCAAAGTGTTATTGGAACTAGATGGGTCTTTAGAAATAAAATGGATGAAAATGACATAATTATTAGAAATAAAGTAAGATTGGTAGCCCAAGGTTATAATCAAGAAGAATGGATAGATTATGAAGAAACCTTTGCTCCCGTAGCTAGATTGGAAGCCATTAGGATGCTACTTGTCTTTGCATGTTTTAAAGACTTTATTTTATATCAAATGGATGTGAAAAGTGTTTTCTTGAATGGCTTTATAAATGAAGAAGTATATGTTGAACAACCACTCGGTTATCAAAGCTTTAACTTTCCTAACCATGTTTTTAAACTTAAAAAGACACTTTATGGTTTGAAACAAGCACCTAGAGCATGGTATGAAAAATTGAGTAAATTTCTTTTGAAAAAAGGTTTTAAAATGGGAAAAATTGATACAACTATTTTCATAAAGACCAAAGAAAATGACATGCTCTTAGTTCAAATATATGTTGATGATATTATTTTTAAAGTTACTAATGTCTCTCTTTGTGAAGAATTTTCTAAGTGCATGCATAGTGAGTTTGAAATGAGCATAATGGGAGAACTCAACTTCTTCTTGGATTTCAAATCAAGCAACTAAATGAAGGAACTTTCATCAATCAGGCAAAATATATAAGAGATCTTCTCAAAAGGTTCAACATGGAAGAAGCCAAAACAATGAAGACTTCAATGAGCTCATCCATCAAGCTTGATAAGGATGAGAAAGGTAAATCCATTTACTCAACTATGTATAGAGGCATGATAGGTTCTTTGCTATATTTGACAGCTAGTAGACCCGATATCATGTATAGTGTATGTTTGTGTGCTAGATTTCAATCTTGTCCTAAAGAATCTCACCTAAGTGTCATAAAATGAATTCTTAGATATTTGAAAGGGACAATGGACATAGGCTTATGGTATCCTAAGAGTGATAACTTTGAATTAATTGGATTCTCGGATGCCGATTATGCCGGTTGTAAGGTTGAAAGAACAAGCACCAATGACACTTGTCATTTCCTAGGACACTCACTTGTTTCATGGTATAGTAAGAAGCAAAATTCGGTAGCTTTGTCAACGGCGGAAGCCGAATACATAGCAACCGGTTTATGTTGTGCACAAATTATTTGGATGAAACAAACACTTAGGTAGTGTTTGTTTCTTTGATTTTTTTGCTAAAAACAATTTGTTTTTAGAATTTAGATTGTTTATTTTTCTACTTTTTCATAACTTGTTATAAACTTTTTACTAAATAGAAAAAGCCAAAATATTTAACTTTTTATAAATAGACAAAATAACATATTGGTTTTTCTTTACTTTTTAATACTTGATAGAAATAAAATACTGCAAAAACAAATAACCTAATATTTAACACTATTAAGTATTAAGGTTCTATTTAGAATTAAGTAAAAAAACAAACACCACCTTAGTGATTTTAATTTGTCTTTTGAACATGTTCCTATTAAATGTGATAACACTAGTGCCATAAATATTTCAAAAAATCCCGTGCAACACTCTAGGACTAAGCATATAGAGATTAGACACCATTTTCTTTGAGACCAGGCACAAAATGGTGACATTACACTTGATTTTGTAAGCACAAAAGATCTACTTGCCGATATATTTACAAAACCTCTAAGTGAAGAACAATTTGTTAATATTAGAAGACAACTAGGGGTGATTTTTTTATGATCTAATGATTATTTAATGAATTCTTGATGAATATACTCTCTGATTGCATGAATTTCATGTCATATGCATCATATAGACATACACTTAGTTAAATGGTCAATATTTGACCAAAAATCAAAATTCCCTTAGCATTGAGCATAAAAAAAATTGGGGATTTAACTGAAAATGGCAGGGGAAGGATCATGAGACGAGAAAACGCACAAAATGAGAAAAGTCAAACCGCGTTGACCGTTGACCAGGCGATCGACCGATTGACCAGTTCGTCGGGCTGTTGTTTTAAATACCCCTCCGCACCTCATTTTCTCTCCCATTTCCTCTGGTTCTTCAAGTGTTCTGCCGATTCAACTGCCCAGAAGAGATTTTTGACGCCATTGCAGCAATTTGAGGGGTTCAGATTGATTTTTGGGACCTAGGGTTTCAGTTTTTAGACAATTTCCCCTCCTAGGGTTCTCCTAATTAGGTTTTGATGATAACAAATCATGGTTAAGTGACTAATTGATTTGAATGGTAAAGAATCTCATGTATAAATTCGAAAATTCATCAAATGACTAAATGCAAAATCGAGACTTTTGATCATAGGAAACAAATGTAAGATGAATGCATGGGTGCACTTAGGTTTTTCATACATTTTCATGCATCTTTGAAAACTTGGTTTATTCTTTAAAATTTCGATTTCATTAAAACCCGAGTTTTATCAAATGTACCTTAGGCAAAACGTTTCAAAATTGGCATATTAATTTACCTAAAGACCTTGCCTAAGTGTTAGAAAAGAAAGGAACTGAAAAAGATAGGTTTTTTGGGCCAAAATGTTGAACCAGTCGAGGCTTTGGCCAACCGGTTCAACCGGTTGCCCTTGTCCGGTCGAGGGGTGTCAAAAACACTCTCTTTCATCCAGTAGCTTCATCTTTCCAATTGAGGTTTGGTCGAGGCAACGGTAACCTGCCAAAACATTAAATGCTTCAACGACTAGTAAATTGGTCGACCCCCAACTCGACCAGTTGAGGCTGCCTTTTGCTTTTCTTGGCTCCCGAGCTTAGAAACCTATAAATTGAGAGCTCCATTTCATTTATGACATAGAGAACACTTGCAATCAATTGTCTACCTACCTGTTCTTGGCTTAAAAGCTCTCATTTTTTTCTTAGTGTATTAAATCATCACTTGCATATCTTTTAGTGCACCCTTGTGAGTCATCCTATCTTTGTTTTGTATTTGAGCTAGGTTGAGGGATTCTTTCTTGTAAAACTCGAGTGTTAAAGCTTTTAAAAGGTTTGAATCTTGAAGAGATTGTGTAAGAGCCTATTGGAGTCGGAATCCAAGTGTAAAAAATTAAAAGCTTGGTTGAAGCTTCAAGCTAGTGGGGACCCTCACTTGATTAGGAGATTGAGGAGAGTGGACGTAGGCAAAGAAGTGCCGAACCACTATAAAATCCGAGTTTGAATTCTCTATCTCTTTATTTTTATTTTTTTTATTATATTGTGCTTGAATTTGTTGTGTTGAAAAGGTTTTTGAAAAACCCAATTCATCTCCCTCTTAGGTGTTTTTCTCATTTAAGCATAGCTTTTATTTTCTCATAAACCTTATGCTATAGTTTTTACTTTATCTCATATTACACTTCTATATAATAAAATGGAATGAAATACTATTTTTCATATATACTTTGAAATAAAAATATTTGAAGAAAATAAGATTTCATACATTTCTAAATATAATTAAATATTTTAGGTAAACGACAACTCTTATGAATGAATTTTTATTTTCTTTTACTAATCAAAGTGTTATGCTAATAACATGTTATGAAATAAATATAAAAAATGAGATAAAATAATGAAAAGAAAATAAATAATTATTTGATCACTTCTTACTACCCAAAAATCTTTGTTTACAAGTTAAGGGTAACACAAATATGGCAATTATACCAACAACATAATAGCGTTGTCATCTATAAATTGTGATACAAATTTATAATAATAATGTATTTTTTATTGTTTTTAACTTTTACTATTTTTATTTTAAAATTATGTAATAAAATATTCTAATATGCCTATAATTAATCAACTAAAATGAATTAATTCCTAATATAAAAATATATACTTATAATAGTTTATATTCTAATAAATAAACAAAATACTTATAAATAGGAGATCATATTTGATTTATATTAATATTTATTTTTCATTTATAATATTTATATTTGTTTCATATGGTGCTGTAATTTCTAATTTACAAGTGATTCTCTTTTGATTTTGTCTTCTTTTTGAGGTCCCAACCTTATGTTACTTTTATTTTATTCTAATTATGCTATGAAAAATATTGTAAATTTATTTATATTAATACACAGAATTATATTTATATATAATTCTGTGTTATTTTGGCAATGAATATATTGTGATTAAAATCCATCAAATCTATGAGATTATTTTCTTTTATTTCAAAAAATAAAATTAGAATTCAAAATGTTTATCAAAAAGATAAATAATTGGAAAACCAATTGCATTGGGATTTATTAATAAAAATATATATACCACTTTGTCTTCTCTAAAACAAATTTTGCTTTCATAAATATTAAAATAAAACTTTAATAAATAAATAAATAAATTTTAATTATTTTATTTTCAAATTGGAAATATAAAGACCATCGTGATAAGTAATTACTTTTAAATAAAAAAATAGTCATACTTATAATCTCGTATTTTTTTCTATCTTTAAAAACATCATTACATAATTAAATATGTTTGAAATATTACATATTATTATCTAATGTCATAAATTTTATTAATAAATATATTACTTTTCTAGAAAAAATAATTTTAATATATGTATCATTTTTATTTTATTATTATTTAGAATTTTTTTTACGATATTTTTATAAGTTATGATAACTTCTACCCATCGAAAGTTTTTAAAAATAAAAATTGTGCGATATTCTTTAGATGTACACAAATTTTAATCATCTATGTTAGTCTTTGCTAAAAAAACAAATTAAGGAGTCTTATTGATATGAATGGTGGTGATTTTTTTATCCTCAACAACCAATTTAGCACAATGTGACACAATGAATATGGAGGTCAAGATCACCATTATTATTCCATAAATCAAGCTCAAAAGCCCCACATGTGAACAATGTGTGTGGACTAGACCTTTAGTTAGTCACTTAAATTGACTTCTTTAAAGATATTGAAATAATAATCAAATAAAGGAAAAATTATTTACAAAAATACTTTCAAATCCAACTTAAACAATTGAACTAGAAAGAGGGTACATGCATTGGCATAGGCACCCAAATAAAGGGCAATTAAGTTCTAATTTTATCACTAAAGGGATTAATGATAAAATTTGTAGACATATTTTTTCAATGAGTTTGTGGAACAAAGAATGGTAAAAATAAAAACTATATATTATTTTATAAAATAATACAGATTATTATGATTATTGATGCTATTTGGGTAGAGCAAAATATGCATAATATAGATTTTTAATGGATCAAATTTACTTATTTCATGTGTCTATGTGGTAAAATAATTCGGCATACGCAATTGACTCTAGTAGCTTTTTTCAACAACCATGTGTGGAATAAGTTGAAAATAATAATAATAAAATTATTATTATTTTTAGACATTGAAGAATTATTGTTTTTTTTTTCATCTCATGAAATGATACATTTAATTTTTATTTTTTTTTCTTAAATGAAATTTCTCCTGGCATTCAAAAAAATACGCTTTTGACTCTTTTTTTCCTTATATTAGCATACGTTTTTAAATACAATTTATTAAGTTCTAAAAAATTTAAAAATATTTTTAAAATTTGAACAAAAATGAAAATCAAGTATAGGTTTTTAGATTTTTTTTTTTTTTTAAAGGGTTACTTATCTATCAAATGTTTTACTAAAAAATATTATAAATGATTTTTTATATTTTTAAAATATTTCATAAATTTTGCTAAACATTTTAATTTTTTTTAAATATTTTTTTAGGATAAAAATACTTCCTAAAATTACTGTTTTGTAATTGTGTTTTTAGAATAATCACTTATAAAGATTTCGTTTTCGTTTGATAATGATTTTATAAATCATTTTTTAAAATGTATTTAATAATAATTTTAAAAAACGTTTCTATCTTTTATAACACTTAAACAATAAAAAATTTTAAACGTTAAAAATATAGAAGTGTTTTATAAAATCATTATAAAGCAAACTCTTATAATTCGTTTCACAGTAATTTTAAGTAATGTTTATATTATTTCTAATACTTGAAAAATAAAAATTTTCATGTGTTAAAAATATTTTATAAAATTCTTATAAAATCCATTCATAAAAAGTTTTAACTTTTTAATACTATAAATCATTTTTAAATATATTTCTTAAATTTTACCAAATATTTAATTAAAAAAAAAAAAGAAGGAAGCTTCTTAAAACAAGTGTCAAACCAGCTATAATAACGTGGTGGAAAAAAACACATACAATTACGACATGCATGTATAATTTACACAAAAATGACGTAAAAAATGAAAAGAGAAAATAGAAAAAGTGGGAGAAGGATAATGCATCATCATTCGTAATTGCTAAATCATGCTGTCGACGTGAACCCCTTTCTATGGCTTCACAAGTCTACACCTTATTCTATCATTTTCACTTCACTTTCAAACTATATAATGATAAACTCGTTACACATCCATCTTCCCTTTGACTCACATTTCTAGCCATGCCTCATGCTTTTGTACTAGTGACGTCATTCCGTGGGAGATCCAGGCATTAAATGTTCAATCCAAATCCAAAGTACAAATATTTAATTATCAAATTTATGACCATATACTTTTTTGCAACAATAAATTCCCTGAAACATAATCTATTTTGTTAATTATTTTCAAATATAATTAATTATAAATAAAAAGTAAAAATTTAATGAAAAATGTAGAAAGATACCTTTATATATTTTTTTCATATTTTTATTTTATATTTGAAAAAAAAAATAAAGATGATTTTCCAAATTAGGGAGGAGACATGCAGAAGAATCCTTTTCCAATTAAGGAATATGTTGAGAATAATAATAATTTATTTATTATTTTGTCTTCTTTTCTTTCTCTTGCATTAAAATGTGATGTGACCAATAGCTGTAGTGGGTCCACTGAAATCGAGGTGCCTACCTCACCTAGGATGCATAGGCATCAGATTCACCAGAGACAAATGATTCAAACCTATGGTCCATGATTGGCCGCGTGACCCCAATTCTACGGCCACGATATCACTCCGCATAACAGCATCATCACCACGCTTTGCTGACGTTAACAAATGACCTGGACTTCAAGCCATCTCTCCACTCGGCCGGCCTTTTGACCTTCCAATCAGATCTCTTTTCCTCTATATATACATGCAAATATCTCTCCTTCTGCAATCTACAATCAAGTCGAAAACTGGTTTACAAAAATGCCTGAAACACAGATTTCCAATGGGTTCAGTGAGCCTCGCCTTGTGGTGAGAAAATTCTTGGCTAGGCCTCAGCATGAAGGAGCTGGAGCCATTGTCAGGAGAAGCATAGGAAGGTAAGAACTGAGAGATCAAAAATGGTTTCTGTTTGGAGATTGGGGAAGTTTGAGTTGTTTGGTTAAATGGGTGTTTTGATTTTTTCAGGTTTGAGCTGAAATACTTCGATCCTTTTCTTGTTTTGGATGAATTCTCAGGTGGGTTGCTCTGTTTTTCCCCGTTTTCTGAATGATATTCAGTGGCTTGTGCTTGCTTTTGTTTGTTTCTTTGATTACTGAGAGTTTTGTTTTCTTGGACTTCTGCAGTTTCTGCTCCTGCTGGGTTTCCTGATCACCCCCACAGAGGTTTGTTTTTGGCACTTTCTCTCTCAACCTTGCCTTTTTCCTGAGAAAATTTTACTCTGCATAATGAGAGACCGAAATTGGGTTGATTCTCATTCCTCTGTTTTTCTTTTGTCTTTTTCTTTTCAGGTTTTGAGACAGTTACCTACATGTTACAGGTACGTGCAGTTGGTGATTCCTTTATTTATCAGAACGTATTTCTCGGCAACCAAACAGAACAAAGAAAAAAATAATAATATTTTCCTTTTCACATGTCTCAATGAAATAATCCCCTTAGAGATGAACATGACAGTTGGCTGTATTTGGTTTTTTCATGCGGCAAGAAACTTCCTACTTTAGTTTGTTGTTGAATACTCTTCACCTAAGACTCTGTACCTCAAAATAAAATACCATTATTTAGTTTAAAAAAAATATTTATTAAACAAAGACTTCTTCAACTGTCCCAATCCATGTAATATTTTTGAAGTTTTCAAACAGTGAGCCATGCCAACTTGTCAAGTTTTTCCAGTGATGAATCCATGGAACGGGGAATACATTTGATCATAATTGAAAAAAAAATATACATTTGTTTGAATGGACAGGGAGCTGTTCAACATGAAGATTTTGAAGGGCACAAGGGGTCAATAGAGGCAGGTGATTTACAGTGGATGACCGCAGGAAGAGGGATCGTTCACTCAGAAATGCCTGCAGCCACCGGCGTCCAAAAGGGTCTGCAGTTGTGGATCAACCTTTCCTCCAAAAATAAGATGTGAGTAGAGTGCTCTTAACGTAATTTCAGAACTTTTCCCATAAGAATATTCCTCAGTGATGTAGAATTTGACCTTGATCACAGGATCGAGCCGAGGTACCAAGAAATAGAGAGTAAGAACATCGCAGAAGCTACAAAAGACGGGATCAAGGTGAGGGTCATAGCAGGGGAGGCCTTGGGGAAAAAATCACCAGTATACACAAAGACCCCCACCATGTATCTGGACTTCACTCTGAGTCCAGGAGCTCACCTGCAGCAGCCCATACCCATAAAATGGAACGCGTTTGTGTATGTCTTGGAAGGTGAAGGGGTGTTTGGGAACCCAAAAAATCTTCCCACAACAGCCCACCACCTGCTCCTTCTAGGCTCAGGTGATGGGCTGGAAGCATGGAACAAGTCCCTGAAGCCCCTCAGATTCGTTTTGGTTGGGGTGAGCCCTTGGGGGAGCCTGTGGTGCAGTTAGGCCCCTTTGTGATGAACACCCAGGAAGAGATTGACAGAACAGTTGAGGATTATGAAAACTGCATCAATGGATTTGAGAAGGCTAAATACTGGAGGTCTGAAGTTCATCGTTTCTAGTCTTATGTGATGTATTATTATTCATTAGTTGATTCTCAAAGAGGTGTGGAAAAATTGAGATCACAAATTTATTATCAACCTTTGGTTTATCACTCTGATTTATGAATGAAATGGTATTGAGCTGGAAAGCAGTTTCATAAAATAGACCAAATTTGGTCAACCAAATTGCCTGAATCCTCATTAGACTTTTATGTACCATACCCTTTTGCCCAAAAGGGGGTGTGTTTGACTTGAATTTAAATTTTAGGAATGGTTTTTTGAAATTACCCCATGTTTGACTTGAATTACCCTCTTGGAGATGTTGTATTATTTTAATATTTTTTTTAAAAGAAATCATTTTCAAGAAATATTTTTGCCAAATAAATATGAAAAGGACAAAGAGTGTGTTAGATGATGGTATTTGAGAAATAAAGCTAAGGATCATATTTTAAAAACTTCTATAGGAAGTTATAAATGTCTAATTCATAAAAATAAAAGTAAATATAAGTTCAAATAAATTATTAAAACTATTTTGCCTCTAGATGTTACTTTATATATCAGGAAACGAATTATTTTTATCCTCAAAACATTGACGCATACTTTCTACAACAAGATAATTTTGTTTTCAAATATTTCAACTTACATTTAGATATGAAGTATTTATGTTCCGAAACAATGATATATAGTTTCGGTAACAAAATTTTTTTATCTCAAAATGTTTTAGCTTATATTTGGATACAACATTATTTCATCTTAAAAGTTAATACTGTTTAGGGTACAAAACAATTTTATCTCTTTGGAAGATGAAAATAATGAAAATTATTCGTCTTTGGATGAAAGAATTTCCTCTCTAAATATAATATTTTTGTTCTCTTTTAAATGAAACTTATATAAATTGTTATGATATTCAACATTTCAAATTAAGACGCTATTATGTAAATCAAACTTTTAATAACCTAAAAATATAATAATTATAGAAATTAAGGATACATCAAAAGCTTTGTTTCATTAATGTAAACCATAGTTGAAACTAACATTGTACAAGTAATATTTGAGTATGGTTCAAAATAGAAATGAAAAACAAATAATAGTAATCCACGTCATGATGTCAACTAGATGGTAGACATGGTGATAAGGAAGATGAGTAAGATTGAGGTGGTGGTTGATAAGAAGAGTTGATTTGTTGTAACATTTCAACTCTTACAACTACTCTTACAACTTGATCGTTGTTGCAATCTTGAACTATATAACCTTATAATTCACTCTTACTACTCTTTTGTCTTTCTAACTCAATAGTTAAGGGAATGAGTGCCCTTTAATATGAAAAATTTCTATTATTTCTAAATAAAATGGAGAAAATGATGACCCATAGTTATTCTTGTAATGAAGTCATAATAAATAAAAATTAGATAAAAATAGGAATTCAAAGAATATTGAAAATTATCGTCTTTGCTCTTCAAAGATCATTGTCACTAGTGTAGATTAAAATCCCTTATAGAAGCCCTAAAAACCGAAAACCCCTTTTCAAGCCCTAGGTATTGGTCTTTATTAAGCTCCCTCCCATCTCTTTTACAAGAATTTTAAATAATTTATTTATTTATTTCTTTATTTTTGTATTTCTCTAAACCATCTCTTTCCATATTTCCTATTTGGATAGATTCTTTATAAATACCTTATTATTATTATTATTATTATTATTATATATTTTAAATAATTAAGCAATTAATTTTTTTATATAGAATATTGCTATGTTTACACTTTTTTTTTCCACATTTTCTTCCATTTATATTCACAATTTTCCCTACTATATTCTTTTCTTTTTTTTTTTTGTAATGACTTCGATTATTACAAAGCATCCATCTTTTTCTATATTTGTGACCAACCATTAATGTCATTATATGCACCACTATCCTTCAATTTGATATGCTATCTTTTCCACCATCCTTCAATAGGAGTGTAAGTTGGGTGGATTTCACAAACCAAACTCAATGTCTAAATAAGTTTGAGCAATCATTTTCAACATTTGGATTAGGCTTAGGTACTATCCTTCAATTTGGTATGCTATCTTTTCCACCATCCTTCAATAGGAGTGTAAGTTGGGTGGGTTTCATGAACCAAACTCAATGTCTGAACAAGTTTTAGCAATTATTTTCAACATTTGGATCACGGGTTAGATTATTTCAACCCAACCTCAACCCAATTTGGACAATCCAAGTCTTACTTGAACACGATTTAATATTTTGACAATATTTATAATGTATATTATTTTATATAATAATATCAATTTTTAGTTTATATTTTTAAGAAAAAATATCAAAATATGTTGTATTATATATATATTTTTTCATTTTTAGAGAGATTTATAAATTTATTTTTACATTTTTGTTGTTATCTTGATTTTTTTTTTCACCTTCCTCCCATTTAAATTTTTATTTCTTCATATTGTGATGGGTACATGTATGATATCTAATATTATCCTAGCAATAAGATAATAAAATAAAAAATAAAAATGTAATGTAGACCCATTTTTTAGACCGAGGGACTTTTTTTTAATTACTATTATTTATTTCATTTTATGGGGTATTAGCTTGGTTGTTTTTTTTTTCCACCACTTGATGACCACCCGAAGGTGAGCTGGGTATTTTCATTTCGGGGAGTGGGGGACGGTCTCTACGAGTGAGCAAGCTCCATGGGACGCATGACCAAGGACACTGCTACCGTGCCATGGTGGTGGTTACGATAAAGATATTTTCTGAACAGGGACCAGTGGAATAGAGGGTAAGCAGTAGAGCTAGTAGAGGCTTGGACAGGAAGCAAGAACAACAGGGTGAGTTGGGTGTCAGGAGAGCTAAAAAAAAAAAAACGGAGTGAGTACCAGCTATGAGGGGGTCTTAGAAGAGGAGATGAGCTAGAGTGTCATGAGAAAGGGATTCGAGAGAGAGAGAACTACAGGAAGGAAAAACTGGTTTTAAAAGGAGGAAAAACAGGATGGAGGAGTCAGGAAGAGAATAAAATAGGTATGATTTCTATTAATTGCCAATTCTTTCGTTTTCATATAGTTCCATTCTGTTTTCTGTGTATGCTGAGTTTGTTTGCATGCATTTTATGCTTGATTTTTAACCTATTTCATTGTCTCTGTTTTGGGATTCCATACGAGATGTCTTGATTTCCAGTTGAAGTTCATTTTGGCTCACTCCCCTGCATCTAAGCCCGTTGATTGAAACATGAAACATGGCTTTTACTAATTCATTTTGTTCTTATCATTTGTACTCTGTTTTGCTATTTTTCTCTGTTTTTGGAACTCGTTTGTGGTGTGCATCAAGTTCACATCTCTACCTAAGGGAGTAAAGAATTGTCGAGACAATATTTTCAGTCTGTGGGTGTAAAGGGTTATAGTATGCTCGTCAAATTGTGAGAATGCTCAAAATGGGTCATGGATATGGCTAGAAGTAGATCTCAGCTCATGAATGTTGAGAGCAGTTAAGGTTCGTTTGGGTTATAAGGCTTGAGAAGCTGAAAAAAGGGCAAAGATATTAATGGAAGAGAAGGTGGAAGAATGTCACTGGATTATTATAGCATGCTAAGAAGGCTATGAGAGCATTTGGCAGATATCTGGACGTGAGGGTAGTAATGCTTGTCATGGCTAGGTGATTTTAAGTATGTAGCTATTGGGCATGTGGATAAGGAAATCCGAATTGGGTAGCCTTTTTGGAGACTATATGAAAATTTTCAATGAACATTCTGAGTTCATTCAACGTCTGGGTGTATTTGCTGATAAGAACTCCTAGTTTTTGGTTCTCTTAATGGCATCTGAATAATCGACAAGATTGATGGGGTTCTTTTGGAGTAGAGTTGCAGTTTAAAAGTGGGGAACAGAAGCTTCATGAGGGAGATGGCATGTAACTAAGGCTATGTTTGGTTCCGGAAAAGTTGAGGGAAAATGTGAGGAAAAGAAAATACAAAGGAAAAGTAGAAGGAAAGAAAAAGTGAAGGAAAATAAAAAAATGGATTAAAAGTTGATAAATTATTTTTTTTGTTACTTCAAACTCATTTTATTTATTTTAACTCATCAATATAAAGATTAAATGATTTAAAAATACATAAGTTTTTAATTAGTTTTAATTATATTTGATTTTCTTTAATATTTTTCGTAGGACAACCAAACATGAGAAAATCATTTTCCTTAGCATTTTTTTTCTTTCCTTTGTACTTTCCGGGAACCAAACATAGCCTAAAGGAAATTGAAACATTTCTGGGCCACTCTTCTTACCCTGTCTTTTTCATTTCTAGATTTGGCAGAAAATGTTTTTCGGGGAACAATGAAGTTTGGAATAACTTTAGAGGAGAAATTGGCGAAATCATCTGTTTTTTGTACGTAAATGGGTTTGGGGCCACATGCATTGCTGTTTCAACACTTAATCTGGAAATTGTCAAAGCATCAATTGGAGACGATATTCCACCTATTTGGATGCCCCCATTTTTTACATGAGTGGTCGACTCGTGAAATAAAATGTAATCCTAGTTGGCGTGTTCATGATGGCAAAGGCCATTGATTTAGGTTTTGTACCTGTTATGTATAAAAATCTGATGCTAAATGAAGCTCTGGACTGCACCACATTGGGTGAAGATGGTTGTCGTAGGGTATGGTCTTCGAGAGACATTGTCCTATTGTCTATTTGGTGAACTGGGGGTTTATCAAGCCAGGAAAGACATGAAGAAGGTTTGCTTCTTCGCAAGACATGATGTTGTTTCTCTTAATGATGATGATGGGAATAACATAGTTAAAAAATGAAAATTATTCCTATGCCATATCCACTCTGATCAGATATTGAAAGAGAACCCAGTTTTGAACTCGTCGCAATTGAAAAACCTAACCTTATTCTCTTTTGACAGTGAAACTTCCCAATCACACCTACCCAACCTACTACCTTCACTACTCATTCCACCATTCACCCCCCATAAACCCCTTCCCATTCTTCACCACCCGATTCACCTGAAGAAACTTTAAATGACAATTCTAGTTCAGACCAATTCCAGCATATGTCTCTTCATTATGACAATGGCAATCAAAGTCATGTTCCAACAGCATGGTTAGTGTCTTTTCTGTCCTTAGAGCTATGGGTATTCTCCAAGCTAATTAGATGTTTCGGCTCCTTTGAGCAAAACCATGTCTGCTTGTGATCCTTTGAGAAGTCCGGAACTCGAATACATCGAAGATCATGATCCTTCCCTAGCTCATGTAATTCTCGTGCCTCCTATGCAAGCTAGATTTGGCTTTTGCTCGGTTTGCAGTCACAAAGCGAAAGGAAGAACTCCGGTGGAAGCAAGACATGTGGATAGTCACGACTTTGAAGAAACTGAACTGAGCAACCCAGACAAGGATCAAGACTTTGAATTTGGTGGTTCTGAAAACGAGGACATTATGGAGAAGTTTCAGCAACACACCGAAGTTCTACCCATCAACCAAGAAAGACTTGGGACATGCCTTGAGGATGGGAAAGGGTTGTCCATATTTGAAACAGATTTTGCCATTCTCATCCGACAATGTTTAGTCTTTCTCACCAAAGTTTCAGCTCCCCTCGAGAGTTTACAACTTGAGGAATGCCACCCCATTATCCAATATGGAGTTTCTAGTGAGCTGCATCGAAGGTGCCACGTCGCATGGCATGTGACCTCTTCAACTTCAGAATATTGAAAGGACCATGAATTATTTTTTTTTCCATAGTGTACATGTTCTTTCACCTAACACCAGAAAGTCAATAGCAACACCACCACTACCAGCAGTGTAGTCTCAATTGCACCACAGACCCCACTCTTGCATGGCCACCCTCTAGTGCACCACTTGTCATCTCCTTTATCTTTCATCCTCACATGTCAAAATTTAATTTTCAAATAATTTTAAAAATTCTAATTTTTTTCCAAATTAAAATATTCAAAACTCCAATTTTCAAAACTTTAATTTTCAAATAATATTTCTAATATTTTTAATGCTTGAATAATAAAATTTTTCTAGTGTTAACAATACGTTAATTTAAAAATAAATGTTGTTTTTTGTTAATAAAATTTTTAAAAGAAAGTGTAAGAAAAAAATATATATAAGAGGAAAAAAAAGGAACACAAATCGAAAAGATTCTAAAGTTAATATATTATTATTATTATATGTAATATCAAACACATTTTACTTATTTTTTTATTCATAAAATTTTAATTACCAAATATAATTGACAAAGATCACTTGTATTTGTTGTATTAATGATTTGAGTTATAAAAAAATGTGATTAATTATTAAGATTAAAAAAAATGGTAATCTTTCACATGTACAAAGATTGCAAAGAGATTAAAGAAAATGATCAAATATATACAATATGATCATATATAAATAATATGATCATAATAAAATGAAAGGAAAAAAATGATTAAATTAAAATTAAGGTATAAAATTTAGGTGGTGTTTGTTTTTTTTTTTTTTTACTTAATTTTAAATAGAACTTAAAACTAAATAATAGTTAATAGTTAATAGTATTAAGTATTAAGTTGTTTGTTTTTTTTAATATTTTATTTCTATTAAACATTAAAAAAATGTTATTTTTTTTATTTAAAAAAGAATTAATTGGTTAGAAGAGATGAAATAATCTCTATATTCGTGAGTTGAAACTCTCCTATATTTTTGTTTGAAGAGCAACTCATTTTTGTCAAAAATGGCCTTAATTATTTTAAGTATTTACATTCGTATTTTAAAAGAAATTATTATTTTTGCAATGAAAAATGAGAGCATTAAAATGAGACCAAAAACTGATGAAGGGTTAAATTTCTAAAATTTGGGTTTTAAAAGATTTTTTTTAATCAAACAACCTTTAGAAAAAACCAAATATTTTAATTTTTTTCATTCATATAAAAATTTATAATAAGTCAATGAAAAAATAGAAAAACAAACAAATTAAGTTTGAAAACAAATTGTTTTTAGTAAAAAGCTAAAAAAAACAAACACCGTGTTATTCTAGATTTTTATTTTTATTTTTTCAAATAAAAAACAATTGTAGCTCAACTTATTCCACTGAATTCTAAGAGTAAGGGATTGCTTCTTATTCAAAAATAAAAATAATTTCATACTTAATAAATTAAGGCATTAATAATAACAAATAATTTAACATTTAATAGAATTAAAATACTAATAAAAACCAAATTCTATTTAAATTACAAATTCTACAATTTTCATTAAAAAGGATATGAAACCATTTTATGTTTCCGAACGTAGGTATCTTGTATCCAAAAATTGAATTCAAATCTTTCCATTTGTTTTTTAGTTTCAGTTTTGTTCAGTTGGATGATATAACAAGTTTCTTTTGATGGAATAAAATAGTAAATATTCGACAAAAAAAACAAAACAACCCATAATAATTAGACTTTTTCTATTATCTTTTCAAATCCTTCGAATCCATTTTTGAGCAATTTTGTTAAAGGGAAAATAATATTTTATTTTATAGGAGGAAAAAAAAAAACCTTCTTTTATATATATATATATATTGTCATCTTATTTTTCTCACCCATAAAAAGGGTGTTTACTAGAAATGGTTAATATTTCAGAAAAACAGAAAAAAAAAAAAAAATCCATTTACATATTTTTTGTTGTCATAAAATAGCTAATCTTGATTCGTAACAGGGATTAGGGTGGAGTTGCAAAAACGATACGTACAAGAGGAGGTCACGTATCTAGCCACGCGTCATGACGCCATTCGGTAGACTTAGGAGAAGACTCAAGGCTCTCCATCAACCTTCACCCAGTCATCTCAGAGACAAAGGGAAAACAAAATCTAGAGAGAGAGAGTGAGCATGAACAGAAAGAAGCTCAAGATCCTGCTCTCTCTCTTCGCTTTCAACTCCATCTATCTCTACTTCTTCTCCTCCGACCACCACCTCCTCTTCATCCACCATAAACTCCTCCCGGGAAACCACAAGGCCTCCCCGGAGAACCCCAAAACTCCGCCGGGAAAACACCCTCATTTCCCTGTCACCCCCCGCGCCAAGCCATGGCCAATTCTCCCGTCTTACCTTCCGTGGTCTCTGAACCCCACCGTGGCTCTTCGTTCCTGCGAGGGCTACTTCGGGAACGGCTTCACGCGCCGAATCGACCTTCGACGTTCTTCGGTGGAAAGGGAATCGGGGATCTCCGGCGGGGGCGGGTGGTTCAGGTGCTGGCACAGCGGGACGTTGCAGAGTTCGGTGTGTGAGGGAGGGAGGGTGAGGATGACGCCGGAGAGGATTCAGATGTCGATCGGAGGGGAGAGGTTGGAGAATGTGATTGGGAGGAAGGAGGAGGAGGAGTTGCCGGAGTTTGAGGCCGGAGCCTTTGAGGTTGATGCTGGGGAACGGTTTGGTCAGAGGAAGCTTGTGGATGAAGAGTTTCTGAATCGATTTGTGCCGCAGGGTGCGATTTCACGGCATACTATGCGTGGCTTGCTTGATTCGATTCGATTGGTTGGATCCAGTGAGTTCAAGTGCGATCAGGTATTAAATTTTATTGATCAATCTGCTAATTATTGGGAATTTTCTGGTTTTAGAAGTGTTGAATTTATTACTTCTTTAAATATGGATTAAAGTTCGGTTTTTTAAATAGTATATTGGAGTAAATGTCATTTTAATGGCTTGAAATTTCCATTTTTATACTTCTGAATCTGCTTATTACTGGAAATTCCTTTGTTTTTATCTTTTCATTCTTCACGGGGCATTTCATGCATGCCGTGCCAAGGGTTTCCGAAATTCACAGTTGACTTGGCAGGCATCTGACTCCACGATGGGGGAGCTGACTTAAATTTGCGAAATCAAATAATTTCAAAATGAAAAAAAAAAAAAAGGTGGGGGGCGGAAGATGTAGATTGGTTATATCCCAAAAATTTCAGGAGGATCTGATACAATTTCATGGATGAAAAAGTTAATGAGTTATTCAAAACCGTAAATTGTTTGGTGTAGAATCTGTAACTGAGAACTGAACAAGGGTTCTGATTAGTTCACTTTTCATAGTTGATTCCCATCCCATCCTAGGTGTGGTTGCTGAAGGCACCTTCAATGAAGGTTGGAATATGGAGTCCAAACGCATGGCATATTCTCTTTCAGATTGATTGTATACCACACGATATGACAAGGGAAAATTATTCTGCAATTGGGATTCAAAGCATATTGTATGTGCAGAAGCTTTTGGGAAATTTTGGTTAAGAATCCAGAAATAAAAGGTAGAGGAAAACTGGACATAAAACTAAACCTAAATCATCACAAATGACATACATGCTATGAATGTTCCCATTGAGACCAAGGTTAAATAGTGGTTGGTTGACTGAGATTCTGTTTGATTACAGTGTTAGATTTGACTTGGAATTCCAAGTCTGGGAACTATTTTTGTGGAGTTGGGATCTTTGGAATTTTATTCTATTCCAATGCAACAAATCAATTGAATTGGATATAGGACCTCTTTCAATTCCATGATACAAGTTCATGCTACCAAAAAAAAAAAAAACCATATGTGAGTGGATCAAAACTTTTACACATTAATTCTATCCTACTCTTGATATTTTAGATTGTTTTGAATGAGTTTTTTGGTTTGCATGTAACAGTTGACACCATTTTTACTTTCACAAAGTTAAAAAAATTCCAGTAGACAACTTTATGATGGACTTTTTTTTCCTAATTATGTGCAGCCCCATGATCATTCTTGTTATAGTAATTATTTATCATTGCTAACGTGATTGCTGCTCTAATATATTTTTGCTCGATTTTTGTGTTCCTGACATTAAAGCCTCTACTTTCAGTGGATCGAGGAACCAACACTTCTAGTCACACGCTTTGAGTATGCAAACCTTTTTCACACATTTACAGATTGGTACAGTGCATATGTTGCTTCTAGAGTGACAGGCTTACCCAATCGACCTCATTTGGTTTTTATAGATGGCCACTGTAGGGTATGTATACCAAATTTCCCTTTGTTTATTTCTTTTGTAGGCTTTTGTTATCATGTTCATCAACTAAGCTGCAAAAAATGTGTTGATCAGTTTTTGATACCATAAATAACTATTCAGTCCTGCTGTGTGATTATTTCACATGTTGTTAAATAAGAAACTGAAGGACAAGGAAGCATGGGCACCTTAAGAGGTGGAAATAGAGAACATCAGGAACTTTAGGGGAAGAGGATGATGGAGATGTTGACCTATAAAGGAAAAAAATATTATGAGATTCCATCAAATGAACTTTTGAGTGAAAATCTTGTGTCATTATTACAGTTTCTATCAGTTGTTTGAGTGACTGAGAGTTCAGGCTATCCAAACAAGAGCTGATCTAAACTCTCGAGAGTGTGGTAAAAATTGTTCTTAAGTAAATACAATTATAGAAATTCAATCCCCATCAAAATTTTAGCTTTCTGAGGTACCAGAATTTCTTTTTGGCCTCTTAAAAAGACCCTTAGAAAGCTCTCATTTATTCATTGAAAGAAGCACGATGCACACATGATAGATTTAAAATTAATTTATCAAAGATATATTTTTTATCCACTGTGTTTTAAATGTCTTTTCTTTTGGCATTTGTATGAGTCCATTTATTTTTCTTAAATCTGGCTAAAATTAGGTTAATTAGAATTTCAGTAAGTGTTCATGCTTCTATTCTGCTTTGATGATTGTGATACTTCTTATCGGTATACCAACTTGTGTGTTCAATTTTGGTGCAAATGCAAAGAGTTTATTATTTCATATAAAGTTCGACACCTCATGAATGATTGGCTCCTGCCTTCATAATATGTGATGTCTAAGAACCTGTAAACCAGCAACCAATGAAAAATGCCACCCAAACATGGACTTTAGAAGTTAATTCAAGATTTCATTTTTATTTTTTTTTGTCCTTTCTTTTCCTTTCTTTTGAAGCTTAAAAAGCTGATGCACAGTAAGTTGCTGCTGTATACAATACACATTTGGAGGTCCAATTAAGTTTCCATAAGAGAGAGAGATAAAATATACCAAGCTTGGACATTCAATTATTCTGTTATTATTTTATTTGTTTATATTTTGGTGAACTTGTCCCATTCAATATATTCTGCTTGTTTTGTTGTGAAGCCATATTGAACACTAGCCAGCCCTTGTAAATACTGCTTTACCTAATCCCTCTGGCAACAATTTTCAGGCACCTTTAGAAGAAACATGGAAAGCGCTGTTTTCAAGTCTTAAATACGCTAAAAACTTTAGTGGTTCAGTTTGTTTTCGTCATGCAGTTCTCGTGCCTTTGGGATATGAGACTGCTTTATTTAAGGGGCTGTCTGAAAACATAAATTGTCATGGAGCATTTGCACATGATCTGTGGCAAAACCCTGATGACTTGAAAACTGCACGATTATCTGAGTTTGGAGAAATGATAAGAGCAGCTTTTGGGTTTCCAGTTGGAAGACACCGTGTTCTGAAGCCTGCCTCTGGTCACAATATCCTCTTTGTTAGGCGAGAAGATTATGTAGCTCACCCACGTCATGGTGGTAAGGTTGAATCAAGACTTAGCAATGAACAGGAGGTGTTTGATTCTCTAAAGAACTGGACATCTAATTATTTGGAATGCAAAATAAACCTTGTCAATGGATTATTTGCTCACATGTCAATGAAAGAGCAAGTTCGAGCCATCCAAGATGCTTCAGTCATCATTGGAGCTCATGGGGCAGGTCTAACTCACATAATATCTGCAAGACCAAAAACGGTGATCCTTGAAATTATTAGCAGCCAATACAGGCGCCCGCATTTTGCATTGATTTCCCAGTGGAAAGGCTTGGAGTATCATGCCATTAATCTTGATGGATCATATGCTGATCCTAGAGTGGTTATTGATCAGCTTAACAGCATAGTGAAAAGCCTTGGATGCTGAAAATTTTATGGTTTCTTCGGGAAATAGATTCATCCCTCTTTGCTGGGAAGTACAAGGACAAAGAGAAGTCCACCCCATGTTTTGTATCTCAGTTTTTGAAGTCTATTGTTTGGCGTGCCATATTCTCTTTTTGTACAGTTTTGGCTTTTCCCACTGCTGCCATTCTGCATTGTTCAAATGGATATTTCATTGAAGAAAAGAAACTATAGTTTCTTTAATGGGGATTTTTATCATTCCAAGGGTTTGCTCCAATTGATGATCCATTGAAGACGGGTTGCCAAAACATAGGGGCCTTGACTGCTCTTTTTGCAGCACATATCTAGCAATTCAGTGGAAGATTTTCAGGGAAAGGTGGATAGAATAATTACTTCGGGTGTGGTATGTTATCTTGACACCCTTCGTATTGTCATTTCAATTATTTGGTGTCCATAGGGAGAATGCCTGATATGCTGTCTTTGCACCTTTCATATTGTTCATTTCAAGTATTTAGTGTCTCTAGGAGGGGGATGTAGGCTACCTTTTGATTTTGCTTGGAAGCCAATTCTTTATTTATTTACACAACCACCTTCTTGTACAATAGACTGATTCACCAGTTGATTTCAATTTGGTGGGATTCTATTCAATACAGATCAGAGAGACTTCTTGTAAATTCTTTTAAATCACAGTGAAAAATGCTCAAATTTGACTCAGCAAAGCCTTATCCCAACTGAAGCTTTAACATTGTTTTCTTCCTTTTCCTCCTGCCTGAGCTGATTCATGGAAAGAATTTAAATCCAGTTGCAAGATTGGGAAATGGAAGTGGGAAATTTGGCAACTCTGGCCAAGAAATATATCTGGCACATGAAATGGCTAAACAATCTGTAATCTAAGAGTCAAAAAATGGAAATGTGATGTTGGATTAAAAGAAGCATAAACATGATTAGAAATTTTGGCATAACAAATAGAAAGTATTAAAATGGTTATGTGGGAAATCAAACTGGAAATTTTTAAGGAAAGAATTTAAAAATCATAAGAAATAATGTTTGTAAACCATCATAGGAATATCAAAAGAGAATGAGAACTATGGGAGATATTTCCACATTGATTATCTTAGGACTTTCCAGAGTGTTTCTTATGTTTTGGCATTTACCTGTTTCCAAATGTTGTCCTGAAATTTCGCAGATGTTTCCAATTTTGATGCTTCCCTGAAATTTCCAGTTATACTCTTGAAGCCTTAGAAATTCCACTACTCCTTGAGAAAATGCATCCTACCAAGACTAGGATTAATAGTAACTAGGTTTGCAACTTTGGGTTAAGTTAGCACCCATTGAAGATGGGAAACTTTGCATGGTACCTGCATGGGGCTTATAGTTAGTGATGGTATTTTCCTTCTTTTTCTTGCTGGCTGGCGATGGGTGGAATCTTGTGATTAATTCTGATGAAATGACAGTCTTCTATGGGTTAAATATTGTTTGTCAATGTTTGGTGAAATAGCCTCTGTCTTGACCCCTGGTAGCTCTTTTTAATGGACTCATTCTGGAATTATATCAAATGCTACACACTTCCTGCAGAAGACTGCTGGGAGCAAGCCCAAATTCTGGCACTGAAGCTGTGAGACGTGGCACTTCCTTAGAGACCATACATGGGCATTGCTAATGTTGATCTCTAAATGTGATCAGATCACGAGTCAACACCCATTTACCCTGAAGATTCCTCTCATTCTTTCCCAGTCTCTATAACTTGAATAAGTAACTGCTTCCATCCACCCTCCACACCTCATCCAGGTTATCAACATGGGATTTATGGGGCTATCCACACCACTGCAGTGCAGTCCTCCCATCATCCTCCATTTTTGCCTCTTCTCTCATCTCATGCCAAATCCCTGACACCATTTGAAAGTGAATTGCAGGCTTGAGTAAAACTGAGGACTTCCTCGATTTTGAAACATCTGAGCTTCTGGAATGCTGGGAAGAAGCTCCATTGGGTTCCAAGCTCTGACAAACAGATGAAGGGGTTGGTTACAAGGGCAGAGGATAACAAAAATGGGGGTGGAAACTGGAAATGGCATGTTATTTTAAAATCTGGACGGGTAGTTTTTTACACAGCACCATTGAAAGTTGGCACCAAGGAAAAAAGGATTCATAAGGTGACATAAAGAAGGCAGCTGGCAATGATTGTTTTATTTCTCAACTGTCTTTTTGTTATATTTTTAATATTTGTTTTAAATTTTTCCAAATGGTCAGTAGCTGAACTGGAATCATAATCATAATATTTTATGGAAAGGATATTTATAGAGATGGGCAAAGATAAAGTTTATTTTGTTGACACAAATAGAAAACTAATACAGTAATGCTTGATCTGCTCATGCATTGTTCCTAATTTTCTAATCCACAAGGAATGGGTTTCCATGATGTGGCCAATAAAATATGACACCTGGCTAAAAAGTCTCATTTTCTTACCTGGCCTATGTCCCAAATATTTCCTTTTTTAGATCTTTTTCCTTTTTAAAAAGAATCATGGCTAAATTTATTTATATCTAAATTTTTGGTTGTAGAAAATGCTTGCTAAAAGAAAAAGAAAAAAAAGTAACGGAATCAAAGGCAAATAAAGCAACTTAATTATAAGACAAATATGTCTTTTTCCACATGTAAGTGCATGACAAGTTCAGAGTTTGTTTTTATTTCTTTTTTCATCTTTTGGTTTTTTTGAGATATATGCCAAATCTTACCCCATATATATATATAGATAAAACCTAATCACATATGCAAGTGGTTTACATCCACAATTTATCCTTATTAAATGTTTTTTCCTAATTAATTAATTTATTTATTTATAATAAATATACTATATAAATTTTCTTTAATTTAAGAAGTGATTACAGGCATTAAGGCTATGTTTGATTCCAGAAAATTTAAAGGAAAATGTAAGAGAAATAAAATACAAAGGAAAAGTAAAAAGAAAGAAAAATAATAAAATAAATTAAAATTTGATAAATTATTTTTTTTGTTACTTCAAATTCATTTTATTTATTTTAACTTATCAATATAAAGATTAAATAATTTAAAAATATATAAGTTTTTAATTAATTTTAATTATATTTGATTTTTTTTTATATTTTTCATAAGTTAATCAAACATGAAAATTTTATTTTCTTTTGCATTTTTTTTCCTTAGTATTTTTTGAGAACTAAACATAACCTAAAGTTTAATACGATTTATTCATACAACTTGAATCCGACACATTTATTTATAGGTTTGAGTTAGGTATAATCGTATTTAGATTAAATTTAGATTAATTATTATTTGTAATTGGATTAATACGGTTTGAACCCGAGTTTATATTTTTAAGATGATTATTATACCATGTTTATTGAAGAGTACGAGTTTTGAGATGTGAAACCCTTTTCCCTATATGTATATATATTGAAACATAAAGAGTTTTCTTGTGAAGTTGGCAAGTGCTGGCTTGAAAGATACAAAGGCGTATTTAAAAATACTCGCGGGAAAGCGCATTATTCACTCCCTGCGCTAAAACGACGTCATTCTGATGGGATCCCACTCACTTCGCACAATAAAACGACGTCATTTTTGGTCCCAGAAAAAAAAGAAAAGGCAGGCAAATATCGAACCAGCTACGTGTATATGGCAACGTTACTAGTCCCTCGATTTTCCCGAGAAACAAACAGCTCTCCAAACATCATATCCCATACCCTTACAGAGAAAAGGCCACACAAGCAAACACAGATAGAGAATTGTGAGAGTTTTCCCGGAAAATCCTGCTCTTCGTCCCAGGACTGCCCAACAGCACAATGAAAGCACTCTTCAAGACCAAGCCTCGAACTCCGGCATACCTCGTCCGCCAAACTCGCGACCTTCTGATATACCTCAGCGGCTGCAGCGACCGTGACACCAAGCGCGAACTGAAGGTTCGGTCTAATTTATGGCTTGTGTGAAGTTCGATCTTGGTTTGAGACTGAACTAATGTTGAATGATGTGTTTTTTAGCACATTTCTATGGTTAAATTCGTCTGATTCATTTGGAAAAGGATAAGCTTGGAAATGATTTTGATAATTGTACTAGAGTTCATGAGTTTCTTCTCACATTTCCTTCGGTTCTTGAGAAAAAAAGAAAATTTTGAATCTTATAAGATGTACCTAGGGTGGCAAATTGATCAAACTTGGTGTCATTGAAACAAGATCTGAGTTTGATCAAGCTCCACTCGGAATGGCCACTGATTAAGTTTTTTGGTTACGTGATCGGTTGAGTTGGGCTTGATTGAGTTATGCAAGCATAAGAGTTGGATGCTATTGTAATTGAATCTCATAAATTGGATTCAGATGTGGAAAGTTGGATCTTAGTAGTCTTGTGACCAATTTCTTGATGGGGTCAAAATTGGATCATGATCCAACTGGTTACCAGTGTTCTATAACAGATTGTAGTTCAAGGAAGAGAAGTTTTTACTTGTGTTTTTGTGGTTCAAGGGAGCATAAGACTATGTTTGGGATCTGTTCTCAAGAACAATTTTTTATCACTGGTTACCAAAACATGTTTTTGAGAATTGTTATGAAAATATGATATTTCTCTGATAACATGTTTAATTATTTTCAGATGCTTTTTCTTGTTTTTTTAATACAATTTTAAAAAAATATGGAGAATGATTGAAAATAAGGCATTCTAAATAAAAGTTACTTTTAAGAAATATGTGAAAACACAAAAATAAGATGAGAATATTCATGGTTCTTAAACAGACTTTAGTTCTAGAAAACATTATAAAACTATTTTTGATAACTATTCTCAAAAACTATTTCCGAAAATGTTCCCAAACAGGTTCTAAACTTTTGGTCTTTTTCTGGATGTAAAATAGTGGTGGATGAAGTAGATGTTGGGTAATTGTTCTTTATCTTTCATATTTCTAATTTTAACCAAGTAGTAAGATTGTAGGGATAATAGCTCACTTTATGCTCTGTGGGCTGTGGCAAGATGATTATAGTTCTGATAGATATAAAGTGTATATTTTGCTTTTGGCATGAACCTGGAATTTTATTTTTATCACCCTTTTTTAAGTTGACAATTTCCCGTGTATTTATGTATTGACATGTAAGAAGCAATCCAACCTCATGAATTGTTTATCCACTCTGTGCTGCATATTTTCAGTTAGTTTTTGTTTTGTTCTGTTGTAATTGATGTGAAAACTTGTTTTCAGATGGCAGAATTGAGTAAGCTCATCTGGGAGTTGAAGTTGATTCTCTATGGTAGTGGTGAAAATGAACCTATTGCTGAAGCTTGTGCAGAATTGACCCAGGAGTTTTTCAAAGAGAACACACTTCGTCTCCTCATTATCTTTCTTCGAAAAATGAACTTGGAGGTGAGGATGCTAAACATTAATATCTTGTATATTAATCATGTTGCATGATAAACTTGAATTAGTTTCATATTTATTTTTGTGGTTTTTCTTCATGTATAAATGCATAATATGCAGATATTGGATTGCTCATCCTTTTACCACATTCTGTACTTTTATTTTCCTGGTTTGCTAATAATGAAGAAGCAAAATTTTAATAGGCTCGTAGGGATGCCACCCAAGTGGTTGCAAATTTGCAGAGGCAACAGGTTAAATCACGACTCATTGCTTCTGATTACTTGGAAGCAAACTTAGATCTTATGGAGCTTTTGATATCAGGGTAAGCAATTGGCTCTGGAGGTCTAGAAATGCTGGCTTTACCAAATTATATTGAGAATATAAATTGTTTTTTTTTTTTTTTTTTTTCTTGTCTTCACAAGTTAGAATGCGAATCTGTACGAAAGCATCTGCATTACAGACAGAATTATGAAAGATGTCCAATTTTTTTTAATGTCATTTACTGCTTATCCAACTCCATTGAAACTATTTCACATTATACCACTAATCCTTGAATGGTTTGTGAAGGGCTTCCACTCATTTTGGAAATCTCTAAAATTAAAGCGGGTAGTGGGGATGATATTCTGGTTTGGTTAAATTTGGGCTTGGCTAAGCCTGAACTGTACTCACCAAACTATTTCTAGCAAGAAAATTTCTAGAAAACAGACACACTACAGAAGAAAACAAAACATGAAATAGATTTTGGAACATTATAGTATTTAAACATACCTGGTATTAATAACCGGATTGGATTGGCTGAATTAGGTCCCAAAACCTTGGTTAGGCCTGACTTTTCCCTCCCTGTCCAGGATCAAGAATCTGCTTTTGAACTAGCGTCATTGGAGAATATTTAGACATTCTATTTATCAATCTTCAGCTTATTACTTGTAAAATATATTGCTTATCATGGAATTCCTTTAGGTATGAGGATCTGGACATTGCTTTACATTATGGTGGAATGTTGAAAGAGTGCATACGCCATCAGAGCATTGCAAGGTAAATGATATGAAAAAGGTTGATTAGTAAATTGGGTTTCTTTTTTTCTTTTTTTGGGACATTGGTTCAAACTACTGTAATCCTTTTTAATCAGAAGGTGAAAATGTGTTTTGTATTTCTACCCTTTTTTTTATTAAGAAATATATATATTGAGGTAGAGTACTTTAAGCTGAATTCAATGGTTTAAACACCTTTTTTTTCCTCTTTATATGTAGCAACAGGGGGCGAAGATGTCTATGTTATTTGTCAGTCTTCAATATTTTTCCAAATCCTTGTGTACAGTACTTGTATCCAACAACTAATAGTTATTTAGAATCTGGAAAAAAAAAAAAAAAAAAAAGCCATTACGTAGTGCTGGTCCCACTAGCAGTGTCCTTTTGCATTTGTGCTTGATAGCCTGAAACATTCACCATTAATATGAGGCAATGGCCTCTTATTCCTGACCTAGTTGAGTAAAAGTCTAGTTTTTTTCATACTTTTTTGTGATTCCTTAATTGGGTATTCTAGTGCATTTTCCTTTGAACTTTCAATTTTATTACATTGTCTTTAATTTTTCATAGGCATGTCTTGGAATCACAGCAGATGAGGAAGTTTTTTGACTATATACAAATCCCAAATTTTGATGTTGCTGCAGATGCAACTGCAACTTTTAAGGTAGGTTGTGCTTGTTACCCATTTGCTCTCTGGTGCGAAGGGCTGTTAATTACCTAGCTTAGTAGCTTTCAGTTTTGATCTAAACTCTTAAGGAGATACTAGTATAACCGAGCACAATCTGGAAAATTAATTAGTAATGATCACTGTGATGAAACAATCTAGATCAAATTGAGATTATCTGATATATAGAATGATTCCATGTTTGACAAGAATTGAGTCAATGAAAGTCAAGTAATCTGATACAACAGGGAGGTAGGATATTTAGAGAGATTGAGAATAATTTTGATCTGAGTCTTCAGTTGCAAGATGCAGGGAATAAGTTTCTTGTTGAGCACCATTTTGTTGTATCCTGGAAATTGGCAGGTTCAGGAATGAAAACAATTTTATGCAATTTGTTTTGTTTTGTCAAAGATAAAAATGATGAACATGTTTTAAAACTTGTTGTTTCTTGGACATTTTCATGTGTTAAAGTACTGCTTTTTTAAAATACGAAAAACAACATTTTTATGTTTCCTGAAAATGAACCTTCTTAAAGAACTTTTTCAATTACACTTCCATGGAATTTTCATTTTTTTGTTTTCAGAAACAGAAATTGGTTTTTCTTTTCAATAAGAAAAGTAGATGGACTCAGTAATTTGAAAGAAAGGAATATCCAAGAGGTGCACCTCTGTGGCTAAAAGTGCCCAAATGTGTAGACCTATAAAATGAAACCATGTCAAAGCGAACAAATTCAAGCTCCATAAAAATCTGTGAATCTGAGAGAGGAATGCTCATGAACCTCAAGAAAACACAAATAGATCAAAGTGAAACGCGCCTCATGAAAAACTAGAGACAACTATTGGTGACAACTCCTAGTCAAATAACAAATTCTTTGAAGTCCTCCACCCCATGAAGGTTCTGCTGGAATACGTATCAAGAGTTTCATGAAAACAATATCCACTTAGGTTATGCCAACTAGATAAAGGAAGATCTGGAAAACATGCCAAAGTTAGAGATGGAACAATGAAGCAGGAGATGAGTGGCCAACAGCTAGGATTTTTTTTCTTTACAGGCCACATAGTTCTCCAGTATTTGCCATCTTTTAGTTCTGCTTTTTATTATTGGAGACTTATTTTTTCTTATAAGTTCTGACCATGGCTTTTGTTGGCACAGGTACCATTTTATATTATCTGGGAATTTTTATTTTTTTATTTTTTTTTATCACGTATGGATGATGGTAATGAAAAATATCTGTTTTACTAAATTATTATCCAGGCTTAAAAGAAGAATTGTGGTATAGAATATTCAGGAACTCCTGCCTGTCCTAATAACAGAGAATTGTCTCATTTACATACTTGTGCACTGATCTACTTTGACCATTCATCACAGGAGCTTCTGACGAGGCACAAGTCTACAGTAGCTGAATTTCTTAAATGGAATTATGATTGGGTAAGGAGTTGTTTTCATAGATATTCAGGAGGTTTACCATGTACTCAGGCATAAGTCTGATTTTTATTTTTTATTTTTCCGTCAAATTCCAGTGCACAAATTGTCTTTCCCAATTAGTTTTTCTTTATTTGCCTTCCCTGTTTGATGGTGACATAGAAGCCTAAAACTATGTCTATGGTTCTAGTTTTTTGCAGAATATAACACAAAGCTGCTGGAATCTGAAAATTATGTCACTAGGCGTCAAGGTGTCAAGGTACAATCAAAATTTTGAGATTTCAGGGTGTTAAGAAATCAAAATATCTGAATTTACTATGTGATTCTTTTGTACTCGATCTATTTCTTATAAGGGGGTCGTCACTTTCCCTTTTCACCACTATTAGTACTCTGAGACGTCTTTTTTCTCATGCTCTTATAGTCACCAGAACTAAGAGTAGATGCATGTGTTTAGAGAACACCCTAAGAATAACAATGGCCCTGGTTATGCTGTAATTTTCATAACCATTTTATGGACAGCTTCTCTTTTTTCTTGAATTGATTTTGCTGCAGCATGAATAAAAACCTTTGTTTGTTTAGCAAATGTTTTAGGCTCTGATGGGGCTATATATCTTACTAAAAGAGATACTACAGAAATCCTTAGGCTGACAACCTCTGTAATCCTTATCAGCTGTTGGCAGAAATTTTACTTGATCGTTCAAATTGTGCTGTGATGGTGCGCTATGTCAGCTCAAAGGATAACATGAGGATTTTAATGAATCTTCTCAGGGTATGTTTAGTCTTGCATTTTCTTTCAGACAAGATTTAAATTGTCGGCTTTATTGTTAAATTCAAATGCTGGGATAGCTTATTCTGTCCTATTCCATATTAATATAGTAGTGATATGATAATAATGCACATTCACAGTGAATTCTCTGAGTTCAGGTTGAAATGATTCAACTAGGCTCTTCACATAACACTTGATGACTTGAAGGATAAAATTCAGATATCGGGCATCTCTAAATGCCCTCTAAATAAACATATTAGGCATCAATTGTTGTCTCTATGCTCCATCTGGACCGGTTATAAGCCCTCAAGTTTGTGTTCCCAGTAATCAAAAGCAACAATGGGTTAAGTTTTACTGTGTTAAGTTTATGAATTCCTTGTCTGCAGGAGCCAAGCAAGACCATCCAGATAGAAGCCTTCCATGTGTTCAAGGTGCTCAAATATTTAGCAGGTTCTTGTAATATGTCATTTTGGATGCAATGTTCACTGGTTTTTAATCTGCTTTTCTCGTCTCGCTCCGACAGCTATTTGTTGCGAACAAGAATAAGCCTGATGACATTATCAACATACTAGTGGCCAACAGAACCAAGCTTCTATTCTTTTTTAGCAACTTCAAGATTGATGGAGGTATCATAAACTTTTGCCTTGAATTAAGGCCATCTTGGCAGTTGGGGCTGAGTTTAATCCAAGTTTGTTTGATTGCAGAGAATGAGGGGTTTGAGGAAGATAAGGCTCATGTTGTAAAGGAGATCGCTGAGTTACAACCCAAATGAATGAGCTCATGTGAATTAGATGGAAACTTCAGAATTAATTACTAATTAGTTCTGAAAAACAGATGATTTCCTGCTATTTTGAGTTTCGACTCCTAATAGACATACCCCATAATTATTTTTAATTTTGTGAATATTTTTATGCCATTCCCCATACATAGTTTGTTCATTTTATATGGAAGTGACTGATATTATTTATTTTTAAATAAGATAAAAGAATATATATATATATATATGAGATGAATATGGCAAGTTTTTGTTTATTTTAAAAATAAAAATAAAAATATTTTTACAATTTTCAGTGACTTTTTGTAAGTAATCCACCTGGATAAAAATATTTTTAAAAATATAATTAAGTTTTTAAAATTTTTAATACCCACAAATTAATAATATAAGTATCTAAGAAATATCGCTAAAAGGAAAAAATAGTTATAATAGAGTGGGTTGGAGGACGTTTCTATTTGAAGTATTTATTTTTCCAACAATTGTTTTTAAAAAAATATACAATAAAGTTTTTTTTTCTTTCAAAAAATACTACAAACAATTTTTTATCACTATAAATAATTTTTCAGATTTTTGAAAACACTTTCTAAATTTTTACCAACATCTAATTTTGCTTTAAAAACACTTTTTAGGTAGAAAATTTAAATAATAATAATAATAATAATAATAATAATAATAAAACAACAAAAAAAAACCGCTTCGTGGATCACTGGAAACGGACTCTTGTGGGGGAAAAGGGGGTGTATGTATTTAACATCATCACCTATTTGAAAGTCACTTGAAACACGCCATCTAATATTCTCAAGAAGAACCCTAGCCATTTACCACCCCGACAATTCAGTCTGGCGCTCAGACACCCGCGAATCCGTTCCTTTGAACCCAAAAAAGAAGCGTTTAGATCTTCCACTGGGAAGGAAACAGCTGTTTGAGCGTAGAGGTAAGCTTCCTTTGCGGTTGTGTGCTGAAGTGAGCAGTGATTGAGTAATGCCCATTATGTGTTTGACGAAATACCCTTGAGATGTTGTGTTCCTTTGTGTCATTTTTTTATTATTCATATTCATCTTTTTTGTGAAGAATTTCACTAGCAGTGTTGTTGCTGGAGTTTTCTTGATACATATCTACCTAAAATCCAACACTTTTTTTTTGGTTCTTGGCTCTAGGCAGTTGAAATGTTGTCAGTGTGCACTTATGAAGTTATATTTATTAGTCTTCCAGGGGAGATCATATCGGATCTTTGTTTCTGAAGAAGGGAATCAAATGGGTCAAATAGGAAGAAAATCACTGTGTCCCTCTGCAACTACTATTTCAACGCTATCCATGTGGTGCCCAGTTGAGTTTGATGCATGAAACATGTTTTCTACTTCTAAAATTATAAGTAGAAGATGTGGAAGGAGTGAATTTGATCAAAAACAGAAAGAAAACTAGCTCTTAGAAGGAAACAGAAGCATGAAAAGGGGATATAATCCTTAGTTTTTGTTAACCTCAGAAACAAAGCTTTTCTGGGAGTATTGATTTTTGTTGTAAGTTTGATGAGGATGCTTCAAATTCTGGGCATTGATGGAACTGATATGAATGGTTCTAGCTTCTTCTAATGTGCTCCTGTGTCCAATGCTTTTTGTGACAGTTGCTCCAATCAAATCAACTCATCAAGTGTGCGACTAGCTGATCTAAGGATGATGCCTCTTTCCTCTTCACCCAAGATGAGGGCACTGACCATAGGAAGTTTCATATTGGGTATCACCCTATATGGTGTTGGTTTGTATTACGCATTTGTCAACATTGATACTCAACAAGAACTAACCAATCCTCGAAAGGAAGCTGTCAAAGAATGGCTGAGAAAGAGAAAGACAAAGGATGAATGACAGAAGCATGCTTTCCATCTAGGTACAAACTCATACAATTGTTTAGGAATTAGTAAGAAATTGTTCTTGTCTCAGTTTCAAAGTTAAGAAATTATGAAGGGTTTCAAAATATGTCATTTGGGTCTTCATGACTTCTATCTCCTGCCATGAAAAGATTTTGAAGAACTTTTTGGAATTTCAGGGGAACTAATGCATTTGCACATGTGGAGCTTGCAATATTTGGGTAGGATTTGTGCTAAGTATGGAGCTTGACCTGCATGATGTATTTAGTGTCAAGGCATATGAGCACTGGCAGAGCCACCATATGCTCAGAGGAGGAAGTGCCCCCCACACCTCCCCCCATAGTTTGAGTTGTGTTGCAAAAAGGGCTTAACCTCCAAGCCAAGTTTGCATCTTGATAACACATCCCCGCCTCCGGGCCCAAAAAAAATTTGTGCCTTACATTTCTGGCTCTGCCACTGCATATGAGAAGTTCTAATGTAAAATTATAGCTCTTGCTGAAAGGATAAAAAGGAAAGGTCACCAGAAACACTTATCCCTGCTTAATATAATGCATATAGCGGTTATAGTTTTAAAATTACTGATTATAACTTAAATAAAACATATTTGTAGTTGTTGAAGACGGTATTCTGCCTAGTTTTCTGCCATTCTGTAGGATAAAAACTTGTTTGATTGTGTTGGTGTTTGGTCAGATCACTTGGAGATATGGCAAAGGTAGCACTTGCAATGTGGCAAAGAAGCAATGCTTTAGACATTCAGCTGAGAAGTTAGCTGTTTGTTCTCATGTAATCTTCCTCAAGTAAGAATCATGTGTAATAACTAATAACCCGGAAGGAAGGCATGATTCTTATAATATGGTAGTGCTAGTTTTCCTTGGGATTTTCCCTGGTGTTGTTTACAGTTTGCTTGAAGGGTGTTGTGACCGATTAGAGATGAAAGATAAATTAGTGTTCAAGCAGAAGGCCTGCAACTTTTTGGTTCCCAGATATGAGTCCTACACTGGACTGGACTTGAAGCCTATTTCCAGTTAGTTATGACTAGTGAAACAAAAGGGTGGATATTCTTAAGATGGCTAATTGCTTAATAGATTGAATTAAATGTA
Source organism: Vitis riparia (assembly GCF_004353265.1). Classification (NCBI taxonomy): domain Eukaryota; kingdom Viridiplantae; phylum Streptophyta; class Magnoliopsida; order Vitales; family Vitaceae; genus Vitis; species Vitis riparia. The sequence continues at coordinate 8,074,536 of NC_048449.1, forward strand.
TTTAATTTGAAATATAATTAAAGGTTTATTAATAATTTCTCTTTTTTAAAAAAAATAATATAAAAAAAAAATTGTCTCTCCACCTTGGGAAATTAATTTATCAATATTTAAATATTTTTAATAAGAGTGACCATTTTTTAATGAGTAATTTTTTTTAATAGATGGAAATTATTTTTCTGGTTATTATTATTTATTACCCCCATGCCTTTAAATGAAATATTTCTATTGAATCACAAGCCGACATCCGTCACCTGTATATTTCCCATCCTGAGCTGCTCCGCGCCCTCTCCCCCTGCTCTTCTCTCCAGATCTTCGGTTCAACCTCTAAAGCACAGGGTTTTGTCTTTTAATTTAAGGTGAGCTTCTTTGCGGCTATAAATCTAAATTTGCAAACGGGATTTTCTATATTTATATCTGGAGAATGCTTCCAGCTTTTCAGTGTGCTCATGGTAAATGGGTATTTATTATCAACTTGGATTATCAATACTCAAAACCCATAATAATTATGAAACCCATCGAATCAAAAGCCCTTCGACGATCAATACCCAAAACCCATAATTATTATGGGTTTTAAGGATAGTAATGGTGTGAGCGACTGAGGGGCGGATGTGCAACGCTTATTATCTGTTTGATGAAATTTCCATACGAATTTGTGTTGCCTTTTTTTTTTTTTTTTCTCTTAGTTGTTGTCTTCCTATATGATATGTCAGAAGTATGTGGGTCTGTTGTTTGGAAATGGAAATAATGACTGAGGAGTGATGCGCAACGCCTATTATCTGTTTGATGAAATTTCTATAAGAATTTGTGTTGGTTTTTTTTTTTTTTTTTCTTTCTTGTTTGTCTTCCTATATGATATATATCAGAAGTATGTGGGTCTTTTGTTTGGCAGTGGGAATGAGAAGTGATTTCTGATTCAATTTCAATGCAGGAAAAGTGAAAAATACCCCAAAACCATGTTTGGTAACTCATTTTGAAAACAAAAATGGGTGAAGATGAAATTGTGAACATGTTTTCGAAAACTATTCTGAAAGCATCTTGAAAATGAGTCACTCTTGGAAAAGGTTTATTTATTTTGTTCATTTGAAAAAAAAAAATGTAAGCACTTTAGCAATTAAAAAGAAATCCTAAGGCAAAATTATTCGTTGTTTTGTTTTTAAAAGTGAAGCCATTCATGGGAAAAAAAAACATTATCATTTTCATTTTTGCTATGAAGGTCTGTGTTTTGGATGCTCATATGCTTGGGAGGTGTTCATTCCAGTGTGTTTTTATGTAGCATTTCAAATGTTTTTGTTTTGTTTTGGCTTTGTTAGCATTTGAAATCTGTGCTATTTTTTTTGTAAGATATTTATTTTTAGGACATTCCTTTTACTAAATAATATCATTTTCAGCCTTTAACTACCATTTCAGGATCATCCGTCTAGCACATGTTTGGTTTGATTCATGGGACATGTCTTTGGTTCCATAAAAATTTAAAACAAAAGAAAGTGAGAATTTAGGGAAAAGAAAGAAATTGTTAAACAAAAATAATAATATATATATAAGTTTGCAAATAATATTATAGAAAAAAGAAAGGTTGGAAGTTGCAAATGTATACTGGAAGTATACAAAGGGAGCCAATTGAAAAAGAAAGGGTAAAGAAGAGCAAAGAACAAAACCACTTGTCCATAACTACTTCGCTCCTAATCAATCTGCCAAATCAGTCAAAGACAAAGGAAAACCTTCTACATGAGTCCTAACAAGGTCCAATAATGAAAACAAAGAAGTAGACTTAAGTGTTTGATTCGAAGTCTCTACATCTTCAAATGCCCTCTGATTTCTTTTGCTCCAAATGACCAAAAATGACACAAAGGGGCAGCTAGCCAAGCTTTCTTCCATTTTTTTCTTACTTATGCCCCACTCCAACCTAGCAATGTCAATCTAACTAAAGAATGCATCACCCACTTTAACCCAAATAACGAGAAAGTCAACTACCACAAATAACCAACCGTGACACAATGAAGAAGCAAATGGTTGATGGATGACTCCTCCCTTTTACACGAAAAGCTTCTATTTACTAGAGAAATCCCCCTTCTTTTCAAATGGTCTAAAGTCATTATTCTTCCCCATGATGCTTCCCATGCGAAAAAACCAAATCTTGTCGATGCCCACGGGTACCAAACCATTGTATCTAGAAAAGCCTTTGCACCCCTGGAGTTAGAAAAAAATAGAATGCCTTAACAGAAAACTTTCTGCTCTTTGAGATTGACCAGGTCATTCTATCCCCCATCTCACACTTAATCAAATGCCTTTGAATTCTCCAGAAAAATGTTTCTACCATTTCTAGCTTCCAATAATGGAAATGCCTTGAGAAACAGGGACTCCAATGACCTAGATCCCCTTCGTCTTCCCACATATTTACCACCCATGCATCCTTTGAATCGGTGATGGCAAATAAGGTGAGGAAAGACTCTTTTAGCGAGGAATCGCCATACCACTTGTCCAACCAAAACTTGATTTTCCCCCCATTCCCAATTATACTCTGTTTTGAAAAACCTCCCAATTTTTCCTGATGACTTTCCAAAATCCTACTCCATAACCTTCCCTAGGTACCCCTGAAGTCCAACCTTCCCCTTTGTCCCCAAACTTCCCAACAATCACACGCCTCCACAAAGAGTCTCTTTTCACAACAAATCTTCAACCCCACTTACCCAGAAACACCTTGTTAAGACCATCAAGATTCCTAATTCCCAATCCCTCTCTCTTTTTGTCTAAGCAAACTTTAGCCCAATTCACTAGATGAGCTTTTTTCTCTAAAGCTCCTCCACCCTACAAAAAATCCCTTTGGAGTTTTGCAAGTCTTAAACTCACCCTTCTTGGAATCACTAGAAGGGACATGCAATAAATAGGGAGACTGAATGGCATAACACAGCAATCCCATCACCATGTTTAATGAAGCCGTCACCTGTCGTCCATTAGACTTGACTAAAACTCTAGCCCACTGCAAGTTCCGTTGAATGCGGTGTAAAACCCCCACAGGCGTGCCCCAACTTCTTGAGCAACCCCTTATTCCATAAATGCAGCAGAAGGCCCATAAGTCTCACCCAGCTCTCTTTGGTAACAACTTCTCTCCTAAAACAATCTGCAACAGGAGACCATCTGTCCAAAAGGAGAAGCTTACCTTCAAAAAGCCTACGCTTAACATGGAAAGCCTTCTCTACATCACTGAGCAACTCAAACTTAAACAAGAAGAAAGGACCTTCTAACCATTTCAGTTGGACCTTTCCTTCCACTCCTCAAACCTCTGCCACCCACTTTCTCAGAGAAGAAAAGTCTGGGACAAAGTCCACATGCTCCACCCAGTGGCCCACAAGACATAGGTGAAAATTTTCACCATTTCTCTTTGCTTCCCTTTCCTCTATCTCAATCCACACTGCCTCACCAACTGCCACTTGAGGATGTCCATCTGCCGCCGGAGAAACTCCTACAGCATCAGCACTAGAAATTCCTCCTTTAGTGCCATCATATTACCCGTCAACATGGCACTTGAACTGGAAGCAACCTCAAGACTTCCTAACTTTTTCGCCAGCATGTTCCAGTCTCCCAGAAACCCTTTCCCTTCTGGGAACACCAAGATAAACCTCTTAGACTCAATGGAGCAAGCTGAACACGAGAAACCAACCTGCAGCATTGCTTTGAAGCTCCAAACTGTGACTCCTACCCCCTTCCAAAACTTCTTGAAAGAATTCCCTGAAACATTTAGACAGCAATCCTCCACCCCTTCAAGCAAGGCCATGAAACTCTTCTCACCAAAACTATTCCAACTTGAAAAGCCTTGGCTCCTTTCCAGCACCGTACCAACAAGCTTATCTTTCACCACCCCAATGGAAATCTCAAAGGATTTCGACTCCACCATGAACCAGACTTTACCTTCTTTCATCTCAGCATAGACTCTACCTCCATACTCCAACTATCAAGAATTAACTGTTTTTAGGAAAATAACAATGAGGGGAAGCAGGATATGGCATAAGCTAAAGAAAGCAAGAGACATCTATACATGAAGAAGACAACCTCGAGTGAAACAATCCAAAGTTTCCTCTCCATACAGTCAGTTTACTGCAAAGCATCTCTAAGATTATAATAATAATAATAATAGAAAAAATGATAACAATAACAATAATCACATAATCATAATTATAAATAGCTTTTAGAAATTAAAAATTGAACAAACCATTGGCCCCTACTTCATGAAATCTTAGAAACTTCCATGAGAGTATACATGTATTGGTGTAGGTTGTGAGTTTGACAAGGATGCTTCAGATTCTGTACATTTCATCCAATTAATATGGATCGTTTCTAACTTCTTATCTTTTTGTAATGCTTACAGTTCTTCCATCAGATTACTTCGTAAAGTGTGTAACTAGCTAAGATAATGGTCACTTGCTATCCTTCAACGCCTCTGAAGAAAGCAGTACATGTAGGGTGCTTCCTTTTTGGCGCCACCCTTATGTGTATTGGTGGGTATCTCTCCTTTGCCAACATTGAGCGTCAACAAGCTCTAATCAAGGCTCGAAATGATTTTGTCCGAGAACGACTGAAACGGAGATCTGGCAAATAATAAAGGTGTTTATATATATATTTAGTTGTCTATCAAAATATTTAATATTTCAAAAAACTTGTGCTGGCCACTGGAGTAATTGAGAGAAATTTCTGAAGAATGTGTGATGGGATGAAGTTGCCAAACAAGTTAGAAATTTGAATTTTTATCCAGGTTTTTCAAATTTGGGTCTTTCATTTTTATCTCTTCTTAAGAAGCACAACTATTTTTTTTTTTTATAGGAAGAATTTAAGCACGACTATATCCTCTGTTAGGCTCTGAAAAGATTGTTGCAATTTCTGGAGAATTAATGCATGTTAATTAGATTAGAGGTGGCAATATTGTGTTGGATTTGTACAAGGGAGGAAAATGCATGAACTGGCTGGCTGGCAAGATTGTGTTAGACGCTAGCAAGCTCTAAAAATGGGTGGAATTGGATAGTTGTATTCTCAACTAGACCATTTGCTGGAACCGGGGTTCTGCCTATCCCTCTCTCACCCTCTCGGGTAATTTGAAGGTGATTGGTTTCTTGGCCAGTGTTATGAACTGAGATATATGGCAAAGATAGCAATGACAATATTGTGGTGAATAGATGTTTTGGCCTTCAGTTGAAAAGGGGCTCTCAAATATTTGATTTTGCCATGTGTCTTGTTACAATTTCCTAATGAAGTTGTGAAGATAATCTCTAATGTCATGTTTGGTTGGCTAGATATAACATGAGATAAAATAAGTAATGAGATAACATATCCTATCTTATGTTTGATTGGTGATTGGTGATGGGATAAAATAAACTATAATGTCATTTATTCTTTCCTGTGTTGAATTTCATTTTTTTTTTTTATCCCTTTCGTATGAGATATATTAATGCTAAACCAAAATATGTGATATTCATATTTCATGTATCATAAATTTATTTTCTTTATTAATTATCTTATTTTTTTCATATTATTAATTTTCAGAATAAAAATTATGATTAACCAATTAATTTTTTTATAATATATAAGAGCAATTTCATATTTTTTTCAAGAGCAAATATCATGATGTAATATAATTTTTATTTTAAAGTAATATCAAATATTAAAAAATAATATACATTTTATTTTATTTTATTTTTTATTCATTTAACAAATTAAATATGAGCATAACATAATATATCTTGTTATAATATCTTAAGATATTATGTCCATTGGATATAATATTAAAGAATATCATAGTTAATTAAAAATAATATATTAAAATATGGATATAACATTCAATGAGATATAATATCTTAGAATGCACATCTTATTTTACTTCGTTAACCAAACATAGTCTGTTTATATTACCCCAAATGGATGAATTATTGTAAAATATCATATAGATATCATATTCAAAGAGATGATATCTTAAAACATACATATCTTATCTTATATCAAACATAGTCTAATGGATGAAATCGTAGAATATTAAGTTGTATAAATGCCTGCATCTGCATGATTATGGTTGATGTCACCCGTGGGTTCAAGTCCCAAACCATCAAAAGGAGACAGGCTCCTGTGGAAGTGGAACATGGTATATTTACAATTGCCCATCAGACATTCTATGCAAACAAGCACGAAAAGGAGTCATAAACTCAAGCTAATTTTATATTGCACAAAGAAGAATGAATGGTTAGCTTTCCAAAACTGATACAGGAAATACTTGACTAACCTTAGGATATGGAACAGCTTAAATAACCTATGGAACTTTCCTGTTTGGTATAACAATTTCCCACAACAGCGAGCAAGCCATGGATAAGTGATCAACAAATAATGGGTAAATTTTAATCTCCCAGGGCAAGCAACAGCAGCAAATAACTAACGGAAATGAAATGTTCAATACCAGTAGTATGATCATTGATCAAAACAAAACACCAATAAAATATTCTAATTTAAACATCCATTGGTAAAACAAGAAATAGTCCAAGTTACTGGTCGATCTCAACTGGAGTCCATTACCTAAAGAGGGTAAAAAGATATGAAGAGAAATGAAAACTCTGATTCCAAATACGAAACTCAGGTAACAAAATTTTAAGCAGCAGAGCCCTTCCCCTTCTTCCTCTGGATCTTCTTCATGTAGAACTCAAGCTCCTTGCCTTCCAAGATGTATCTGTCACAGTGTAATTTAACCATATTATTTTGTGGATAATGCCACCAATAAAAAGAAGATAAAAAAGAAACTAGCAAGCCCTCTTGGAACATGAATGAATCTTAATCCCTCACGAAAATAACTACTCTTATTCATCTTCCAATAAGCTAACTAATCATAAACTGGGTCGTAACAGGTCAGCCAAGTTGGAAAACACATTTTCTCAATTAAATGCACCGATAATGGATAATCCTTGTAAGCTTCAGCTGAGACATACAAAGTAAATTTCCTCATTCCACTGTTCACATGAACAGTCTAACAATTCACTGAACTAATAAGGAATGAGAACTGGAAGGTGCAATATGGAGGTAAGCACATTGATGAAGAGTCTCACTCTGGCCTTACCAAATAGAGTTGTACATTGTATGACAACTTTGTTTAACAGCCCAAGGTGTAATAGATATTAATGCAACTGATGTCAACTGATGTGAGACATCAGCAGAGAAAAAACACTTACCCATCAGCACGGCCACACTGACCAGGACGGGATGAGATTGCAGCCAACAACCGGCCACTACCAAATTGCTCTTCGATATGTGGGTCAAGTTTGTGCTCCTGTTGACGCTTCTCTAATTTTCTCACCACATGGTTGCTCTTCTTTGTCTCCTCAGCAGGACCATCACCTTCCTCTCCTACAGAAAACCATTAAAAACAACATTATAAAAAATGACACTAAAGAATTATTATGGCACATGAAAGAGAGAAAAAAACCGAGGATTGTGAAGATTTATGATAGTAGTAAAGCACTAAGACATGGTTGCTCTTCTTCTGCTTGGCCCACGACACATTCTCAAAACAATCAAGTATTTTAAGTAAAGAATTAAATATAACAGTATAAAAACTAAAAATTCATTAGATAAAATACCTATTTTGGTGTGTCATTGACCTAACCATTTTCCCCCCCATTTTGATAGGCTAATCATGAAGACTACCATATACCAAAAGAAAACAATCCAAGACAAAAAGAAATGAAACAAGAGCAAGTAAATCAACCACTTTTAACAAGCAACCCATACCAAGGGTATCTTTGGCTTCAATTAATATAACATGGAAAAAGAGTACTAGAAAGAGCATAACTACTACAAACAAAGAAAAAAATGATAAAAACTGCCATACCTCTCCTTCTTTCTTGGCAGTGGCTGAGGCTTTCTTCTTGCGACCAATGTCAAGGCCATAGTGTTGGAGATACCACTGCTTAAATGGTGCTGCATCAACCTGAATAATGGCACTCTTCACCAATGTTTGGGTACGAACTAACTCATTGTTTGATGCATTGTAAACCACATCCAAGATTCGAGTTTTCCTGGTCACAGCCTCACTGCCCCAAGAGTAGTTCCCAGTGTCAAGCCTCAGTGCACGCCATTTCACATTCCCACCTCTCACTCTAACTCTCCGAACTGTTTTGTTGCTGGATAGTTTTGTGCTAGCAGGTTGTCTCCCAAGCTCATACTTTCTCTTCTTCAAAAAACAAGACCAACCCATTAATCACTGACCCAACAAGTACTTTTTTTATATGGGTAAGAAAGTGTATATATTAAAGGGAGGCACCAAAAGATCAACCCAAAAAGTAAACAGGAAGTATATCCAAAAAGGAACAACCAAGAAAAAGGAAGGGCTAAAAAAAAAGGTGGTCTACAAAAAACACCACAATCCACCCTGAAGGAGTACCGACCAATCAAAGAAGCTAATTAGAGACAAGAACCCAACAAGTACTTAATGTCATTAGGTTTCTGGAAATTGATGGTCCTTGAGGTTACTTGAGCTTATTTCCACTCACAAACATGATTAGCCAATGACTCATAAAAATGAAACAATTCCACAATAATAGAAATTACGGTGCTATAAAAAATGAGGAATCAAATTGAACAATCAAATTTAGGTTATGTTTGGTTCCCGAAAAATACTAAGAAAGAAAAAAATGTGAAGGAAAATGATTTTTTCATGTTTGGTTGTCCTATTAAAAAATATAAAATAAAATCAAATATAATTAAAATTAATTAAAAACTTATGTATTTTTAAATCATTTAATCTTTATATTGATGAGTTAAAATAAATAAAATAAGTTTGAAGTAACAAAAAGAAAATAATTTATCGACTTTTAATCTATTTTTTTATTTTCCTTCACTTTTTTTTTCTACTTTTCCTTTGTATTTTCTTTCCCTTACATTTTCCCTCAAATTTTATGGGAACCAAACATAGCCTTAGGAAATCTATGAACCTAAGTTTACCAGCCATTTGGAAATTATGTGATTATTTCTCTTCAAAAATGAAATGAAGCCCTAAAAAGACACTCAAAACTATACTCATAAGAGATTGGAATCTATAGTGTCGGCTTCCTGTAAAGAAAACTTACAAACCCATCCATGTCATCTGAAAACAAATCTAAACCAATTAATCAGTCCCAAGAAACAAATCCACACTAAAATCAAAGGGTTCCTTTCCTTTGAAGACAAAACCAATAGATCAATTGAATAAACAAATGAATCTAAAATTCTTATATTCTGAAATTTATAGGCTTAATTTCCATAGAAACCAGAACAATCCCGTGAACCAGCCTACTAGGGCCTTAAATTATAGAATTGATTTCATCATGAAAAAGAAACCCACAAAAGACCACATAAAAAAAAACGAAATAATTTAAACTCGCTAAGGTTTTGAAATCATGGTGCAGATATCCTTCAAAACTAAAACAAACCCATTACTCAAAACAACACGCGAATCTAAGCTGATTGGGATTTTGAAGAGTATGGGTTTTGAGATCATTACTTTCTCTTCTTCCTCCACGCCTTCTTCTTGCCTCCAGTGGCACGCCTCTTGTGCATGGAATCTCGAGAAATACCTGTGACAGTACAGTGCTTTGTTAGATTAACATCATGAAAACGAGATTGAAACAGTGGAGAAATGGAGAGGAGAAAGGGAAAACCAATCAATACCCATTGTTGCAGAGGGGGGGAATTCTAGGGTTTCTCTTCTTCCCGGAGACCCAAATCCTTGGCAGTGAGGCTAGGGTTTGGTGGAGGAAGGAGCGAAGTGGGGTGTGCTTGGTTTTGAACAAAACCCTAATATCTGAAATTATTTTTATGCCCTTGCTCTTCTTTGTTTTACCTAAGGGACTAGAGGTCATGCCCATTTGGTTAGGCAAGAAAACGGCCCACGTGATCTCGGGCTCTCATGGTTTGGGTTGGGCTCACACCCTTAGCCAGACCCGGGCAGGCTTTGGACCGGGCTTAAAATTTGACTCTTTAACCCAAAATCGACCTAAACATCAACAATTTAATAAATATAATAAGGTTTCTCAATAAAAATAGAAAAAAAAAACCTCGATTTTGTTATTAGATATTAAATACTTCTTGTATTCTCTCTAAAAAAGTTCTAATTCAATATTTAGTTCCTAATATAGGGTTTTGTCACGTCACATGCTAAGTATCTAATAAAGAATCAATAACAATAAATGTTTTCTACATTTTCTACTAGTCGAGCTTTGTGTTTATTTGTAAACTAGATTTACCTTTAAATGAAATTGAGCCTCATGTCCCTAGAAAGATGTTTCTCATGTTAGATTTCGAAACTCAAACAAATTGCATTACCCAATACACAACTTTTCCTTATTCCCTTCACTTCTCACAAATTTTTAAGTTTTGAAATTTCTTGTAAGTCTTGTTTTGTAACTTAAGTCAATGTAACTTAATTTTTTAATCGAGTTCACCCCAAAATTATATCTTAAATCTAGTTTACTGAAGCCTAAGCAACTTAACATCTATAGGGCAAATTACATCCAATTCAACCCCTCCACTTATACTAGTTTACTCAATTCCCCCATCATTAGGCATCCAATATTTAGTATGCTTGAACCCAATCAACCTAACCCCTTAACTAGGGTCAAGCTTATGGGTTTGATTTGCATTCAACCCCATCCACTAATTTGGGGTAAGTTTATGAGCCAAATTTAGATCCTAAGTTCGTGGAATGAAAAAAATAGAATAGAATTTGATGTTTTAATAGTTATAATCAAGGTTTTAAAAATGAAATCAATCGATTCAACTGTCAACATTTTACCTCTCTAGTTTGGATGACTCATTTGAGTTGTTTAAAGGTTAGACCAATCTTAAACCACTTGAACCGACTATTGACCCGTGAATCACTTGAATTGAATGGTACATATATATATATATATATATATATGTAATGATATGTCATTTTGGTGGTATTAATAGCTAAATGACCTCGACCCTCAAATGCCTAATTTTGAAATGCCCATAGCTTCTTTGTCATTATCATCATGTCAACTCAACTCACTTTGCTTCTTAAAATCTTAGATTATATTATCATGGCAAAGATTTAAAAATGAAAAAGGACCACCATATGCAATCATGACCTAATTTCTGATTTTTTTTTAGGGTCTTATGATTTATTACATGGTATAGTGCTCATTTTTGCTACTAACTCGGCTAATTGCCCTAAACTACCCTCATATTAGCATTTGAACTTCCTCTCTCATCTCTTGAAGTCATCATATTCATTTCTTATTGGTTTTCTTGGTTCTCTATTTGAAAATAAATTTTAGGGTTTTTCTTTTCTTAAATTGATTTTTGATTCTATGATGAATGAAGTTAGGTTTTGACACATGGATAGATTGGATTAGTTTAAGTTTCGATCCAACTTCAAATTTGATTGAGTTGCAAATTTGAATCTCACTATAGGCATTGATTGAAATTTTTTTTATAAAAAAATTTTGAACATATGTAGTGATTGAATTATTAATTCATATATTTATCAAGATTCTATGAAAATCAACATTGAATTTATGGTATGAAAAAAGTTTTTTTTTTTCTCTAAAATGGCAAAGCTTCTCATCCCTTCTTAGGTTTCTTGTCTCCATAACCAAATTTAAGATTTTATTTTTCTAAATTGATTTTTGATGATCAATATTTAGGTTTTTCAAACATGCCTTTTTTTTTTAACCTATTAAATTACTAGTTCATCCATTTTAGTAGAATTTATCATTTTTAACTTTTTATAATTATTTTTAATTTTAATAATATATAAATTTTATATTTATAACTTTACTAATTCAATTATAACTCTGAATTGTGAATCTGTAAATTTTTTTATTTATTTATTTACTGATGGTAGCTTTTTACACTAGGGGGAGTTTTTTATATCACCCCCGACAAGAAGTGGTCATTCAAGAAAGGCAGAAAGAGCAAATAGCCTGAGACTTCTTCTTGAAATTCCCTCCATACCCTTCTTCTTGGAAGCATCGTGGCATCACTTTGTTTATCGTTCAGCATGGCACTAAGCGAAATTGGAACCCTATTCCTCCTCTCTGTGCGCAAAGCATCCGTAGAATCTGTTCACTACTTTGCATTTCTTTCAGAAGCAAATATAAAAGCTGATCATTTAGGCTGACAACAATAATACCCTCTTCAAATTATGAACCAAATCATGCAAAAGCCTCATTCTTTGCTCCATTTGGACAATCCAAAAGGGGGGTTTTCAATGGCTGCTTCATTGGGTTCTCATATTTTGCTCAGAAACTCTCATCAGAGGACTGTAAGGTTTGCCCCTTTCAATGGAGGGGAGAGAAGACAGACCCTTAGTTTCAAGTTTTCAGAGCTTAAGCCCCACAACCCATGGAGGATTTTAGTTTGCAAGGGCGAATTCGTTGAGTTTGACGAGAGAACAAGCCCAAATGAGGTAAAACCCAGATTGACATTCTCTCAAAGTTTCAATGTTTTTGTGTTTGTTGATTGATTGTGGTACAACTTGTTAGATTTTGGGAAAACCCATTACTAACTTAAAGTAAGCGTTTCTTATCCCTCTGTTTGAAAATATTATTGATTTTCATGAGAACTCTAAATTATTGACTTATCTTTCTGTTAGACTTTGGGAGGAGGCACAATTCCTTGATACTGAATCTATTAGTATGAGCCAACAGTTCTGGAAATGGTATTAAGGTTTAGTTTTGTTGGAAATATCCCATGAGTTACGTATTGATGGGAAAACTCACCTTAATAAACAAGACAAAAGCTGAAGAATTTTGGACCACAAGTTGGTTTGTGATTTCGTGAAATTCTGGAAAAAAAAATTCAAAATTGTGAACACAGCTGTTGTAATGTGAAATTGAATGTAGAAGTTGAAGAAAATGCCAACCTGCTCTTTGACAGAGCTGTGTTGGACCATGCTATCGAAAGTGGAAGTATTCAATTCGACCCTGGTCTCATTCTAGCTGGCTGGAACAAGGGCAATACTTTAAGAGAGATCCAACTTGAACCTCTACAAGGTTACCTGACTGAATTCAGCCATCTAGATTCCGAGGTATATGCCACAGCTTCCTAGCTACTGTGCTCAATTGGAAAGACATTAAAATTTGAGAGCAAGCTAACGTATAATAGATCTTTGTGATCAGGATTAGGATTTTATCATGTGTGGTCCAGCCATTGACTGGTTCTAGTTTTGTCTTTGTAGTCCTAAGGTTGTCAATATTTCGACATGGCTATAAGAAATTTCCATGATTTTTTTATTTTTAATTTTTATTAGGCAGAGTGATATATTAATAAGCGCCAAAAAAAACGCAGGAGGTATACAAATGCATGGCAAAAAAAAGAACAAGAGATTTCCATGAAATGAACAATGTGCTTTTTACTCATATATGCTGTTTGTTCACCTTTCTCAGTTCTATTAGTTGTCTCATCACTTACTATGAATCCTTGATCGAATTGCTTTAATATTTCAATGAATGATGGAGGAGTTACTCATTTATTCAGTTTTTTTTGCTCAAAAGGTCAGAAAAGAGATTGAACAATGCTATGAACTCATAAACAAGCTTGGGAGGGGAGTTGTGTATCTGGGTTCTTCAAGGATGGGGCCTGATCATTCTCATTACTTGCAAGCTCTTGAGTTGGGAAGAGAGGCAAGTTTCTTCATACTTTTCAAAGCATACATCCATGTAAATGCATGTAATATGACGTATATGAAGTATGAATCCACATGTCAAAATATAAGAAGGATATATTAGCACATAAGCACAAAGTGCACTGTGAAATACAATCTTCTCAATATCTGAGATTCTCCGTGTATTCAAATAAGCCTTTTCTGCAATCATCTTTTGGCAGGTTGCAAATCTTTTGGACTGTACTTCATGGACAGGGGCTGGTCCAGGCCTCATGGATGCTGCTTCTAAAGGTGCTTTGCAGGCAGGAAAACCAGTTGGTGGATTTAAGATAGGCAGAGAAGCTGGCCAACAGACGGCCTTGAGTTTTCATCCATACCTACCTTCAGAAACCTACTTCACATGCAGGTAAAGCAAAGCACTAGCCATAACTAGTAGCATGCTGGTAGAATATTCAAGGCTATATGGTTTGATGAACTGCTTCTGAAAAAATGCAGGTTTTTCTCTGCAAGGAAGCATGGGCTTGTGGATGCTGCAGTGAGAAGTTGTAATTGTGATCGAACAGCTGTAGTTGCCCTTCCTGGTGGGATTGGCACCCTAGATGAGGTGTTTGAGATTCTAGCATTAATCCAGCTACAAAGAATTGGATCAGAGCTTCCAGTCCCTTTCCTCTTGATGAACTATGACTCTTTTTATTCAAAACTGCTAGATTTTCTTAGTGACTCTGAGTGTTGGGGCACTGTCTACAAGGGAGAGGTTGAATCACTTTGGAAGGTCTGTAACAATAATTCAGAAGCTTTGTCCTATTTGGCTGAATTTTATGATCTTCCTCTAGGTGACAACGGCAAATGTGAAACTGGATTGGCAACTGCAAGTGGGCCAATTTATTAGCTTATTGGTAAATTTGTTGGGAACTGACTGCTGTGAGGTTGTCCTTAAGACCATTTTTAACTGTATGCACTTGAGGAGTTGATGAAATTGATTATGTTGTACATGTTGAATTTAGAATTGAATGTTACTTTTTCATCTAGAATGAGAGCTTAGACTTTAGCATGCTGAACTATCCAAAATCTATCCCTTCATAGTGATTTCAGTATTTTATGAGCATCCTGCATCTGCATTATAAAAGCAGAATATGCACTCTTTCATAAATCATAAACACGCTTAAAACAGAGAATTAAATATATTGCCTGGTTACTCTGCATCAAACCAGAACTCTTTATTACCGCAAACACCAAATGACATTCTCCAATGGTTCAGGAAAGGGCCTTGGCAAGGGGCTAATTCCAACCCTATGACTTGTTGCTTGGAATTTAGTGTTTTAAACTTTGTTCGTCAGGCATTCTTGGGTTAGCAAATGGAAGGACTCTTGTGATTACTTTGTTTTCCTTCCAACAAACCATGGATATGCCTAGCAGTGTTTCGCTATACAGTCAATTGAGAATCGCTTCTTGGCCCCATGTTGGCTAGAAGTTCTGCACAAGAGTTGCCTTCATGGAGGCTTTCAGATGGTGCAGTCCCAGCTCCCATCTGAAAGCACTACAGAGTCATCCAAGAATGCCCTCTTCAAGGACATTCCCCGAAGGCCCTGAGCTCAGCTGTGGATTGCCTCTAGAATTATCATTTATGACTGAACCCGCCAAGCAAGAAGATGTGAATACTGTGGAGTGTGAGAAGACTTCTGAAACAGAATCCAGAGTGGCCTTCAAAATTTCCTTCTTGTATGGTAGAATAAAAAGAATAGACCGAGTTCACAGGCATGTAAAAGACTGAATATGGCCTTGTAGCATCACTTCATTGTGTAGATACCTGAAAAATGTGTAGCTTAATAAGCTTCAATCTGCAGCAGTTTTACACAAAAATACAGAAAAAGTCTATATCAAGTTTGTTTTTAATTGCATACAAACCAGTTATTTTTCTTTTCTACTTAGGTTACTGCATTGGTCCTAATTTTGGCCCGCCAGCGTTGAGCAGTCTGATGCATTAAGATATAATACGCATATATAAGATCCGGTATATGTTTATAAATTCCTGAAAAATTTGGAACACAACCCTGACAACCATCATCCCATGGAGCAATTCAATTCCCACATATTGTATCTAAAACGAGGATCAAAGTTCTCAAAATACCATTCATAAACACCATCCCATGAACTCAGAAAGAACAAGAACAGACGAGAATGTACATTAGAAGTATCAAATACGAAGGCATGTTTGAGCGGTTCACACATCAGCCTTTGGTTCAACTGGGAATGGTTCTGCATCCACCCTTTGCAGTGCCTGTTGCTGAAACTAGCCTCTGGCTCTAGGCGATTGAGCCAATAATTTGACTGGGGAGGAGGCCCAGCAGACCTCTGCATGTCTACCTGTTTTCACCAGTATGTTCATGAGCAGACCCAGGTCGATTTTCCCAGAAACTCTTAATGCATCAACGGTGAATGAAACTCAAAGCAATAAAAATGAAAAGAAGAAAAAAAGGCCATCACCCCACATAGAAAGCATGAAAAAATCTGAAAAAAATTACTGATATTACCAGCAAAACATGCATCAACATTGAGAACTACCTTGGACTCTGAAAAACTTCAGTTGAAGCTTTCTACCATCCCACAGAGTGAATATTCAATTTCAGATGACAAGTCAAGAAAGAGAGGTACAAGTACAAAGAAAGCAGCCATGTGTGGTACTGGTGTCTCCACTGAAAACGTCAGTAAGTTTTTGTTGATGGAGATCACGAACAGACTGGAATGATGAGATCATATACTGGTGTACTTATTCAAGAATGGATGATCATCTTGATTATCATAAAAAGGGTAATAAATATAGGATTTTTTTCAACTGTTCTGAAATTTTCTCTTTGGATGAGTTTCAATCAGATTGTAATGAATAATCAAAACTCATTTAAATATATTAAATTTCTTTTAATTAAGTGAAACTCATCAAATAATGACAAAAGATAATTACCAAACTTTGGCATGTCTAGCAGAATAGTGCTGGATTGTAATCAACTTTGATTGCTTTATAACTCAATTATTCTCCACATGTCCAAGCATCATGCCAAAAGCATTTTCCTTTAATACATTCATCTCATTTTTCTTAGATTCATCATCGTATACGTCCAGGGCCACTTTCAAATCATATTGGGTTTGTAGAGAGTAATATGCGTCAAGCTCATGGGATTCGAGTCAAAGCTCAAAACCAAGATATAAGAGTGATTTGCTGCATAAGAAGACATTTCATTATTTAGCTCGCAATTGGTTTCAGAATATCAAACGTTACAAGGTACCTCATGGCCACACCAGCAGTCTACACTAATGAACTCCTGAGCTTATCAGTGAGCTGCAGGAAAATTGCCCTTGTTGGGTTTTTGCAGGGACCGGCAGAAGTGTGAGAAGGATTCTTTCAACTCATCTGGAAGAGGGAATGCTAGGGGAGGAAGTGCCTCTTTGCCCCCTCTTTCCTTTCTCATTGAAAATGGATGTGCAAGGGCTGGCTGCTGCTTGTTAAGCCCTTCAATGATAAATGAGAACACCCCAAAAGTGACGCAGCTCTGTAGAAGAGCCTGTGGTGTACCTACAAAACATATGTGGCACAAGTAAGCCTCAATTTAACAGGTTCATAGCCCTTGTAGTAATCTATCAACCAGATGTTTAAGTACCTGGAAAACTTAATGCGAGACCAGTGCAACACCCAGCTACTCCAGCATTCACAACTGTAAAGAAACAGAACATGGTTATCTTAAAATGGATAAATTATATGAAATGCCAGTTGTAGAGTTGAGATGCCATACCATCATCCTTTCCTCTCAACCTCTTCAGAAAACAGACAACCAAACTGTGAACTCCAGACAAAATTGCAAATGTCTGTTAAGGGAAAAGATAAGAAGAGGAAACCTTAGTTTATAGCAAGGTATCAGGATAACATAAAATTTATGGGGTTAATAAAGTGGAAAAACAAATACAATTCAGCCAATCAAAGTTTTCAATATATCATATGGTCTCTTGTACCTTGGCAGAAGATCCGGCCTCTGCAAAGGATCCTTTAAAGCCTTTTTTCTTAACCAAACCCGAACCTGAAACATGTGTCCATATAAGTCATTTATTCATCACAGTAACAAATCCTCCAAGAAGAGACAAAAATGACTGGTTTATGGTAACGCCATCAAATTTTAACAATTAGTGAGAATCAATATTATTTTTTCAATTTTAACCTTCAATTGCAGCATGTAATCCATGAGCCAGAGATCAGAATAATTATGTCTAAGCTACACCAACATCTCAACCTGTGATCAGTAATAAATTATTCAACACCAATCCCAACCCCAACCCCAGCATCCACCCCCAACACCCACCCCCACAAACAGTATCATACCTTCGGTAGCAGGCAGAAAAATCATGCCCGTCTATTAGATGGTTTAAAAAATAGTTAGATTCCCACACTAAACAAATTCTAGTTTAGCTCCCTAATTTTTGTTTGTTTGCTTGTTTGTTTGTTTGTTGTTTGTTTTGGTTAGAAACTCCAACCATGAGATAGGAAATAAGTTTTTATTTATATTTTCTATGTGAATAGCATTATTCAAATGCATATCCAAGTCACAAATCTTGTGCTTTACCTAATTGTACAGGTCAATGACTCAATAATGCTCAAAGCAGAAGCGTTCAGGTCGAAACAAACCATTAAACCATCAGAAGCAGCCAGGTCACTTCATCTATACTTATCCAGAAGAAATTGTATCTCCTGCTACAGCAGGTTTCAATAAGAGCAGTTTAAAACCGACATCCCACCCACCTGTTTTTCTTTAAAAACCTTGACATAAATGGCAACAAAAGAGAAAAAAAAATACAAAAATGAAAACTGATATTGGTGTATTAGAGAAGGAGATGAATCGGACTGCACATATATATGACCTAGGAAAAGAGGAAGACAGAGAGAGATCGGAAGACTACAATCCCCACATAGTTACAACCTCTAAAATTGTTTTGTACTCCCAGCCAATGGTTTCATTAATCTCATAACCAGCAAAACAAAGTGGCAAATTACGTAATACAATACCAGCAACACTCAAGTCTCAACCTATGGTTTTCAGGCGACTTAAACATCTATTTCTCAACAGTAAACCGCAGAAAAAAATTAAAATACTAACAATGATGAACAAACAACACATGAAAAGTTCAACAATGAAAGCCACTAAAGCAAAACCCACTAAAATTTGTCAACTTTATAGCCTTACAAACAAATACAGAACAGTTATTACGTTTCCCAATCATAAATACAACAAAATTTTTAAATATGTATTCTTCATTAACAGCCCTAGCTTAATACAAACGGCAATCGCATCAAAACTCTAAACAGAACCCTAAAAATCAGAGATTCTTTAATATTAACCAGCAAAATCAACTAATATGAAAAACCAGAGAATAAAAAAAATGCAAACACAAAGCACATTCATAAAAAAATTACGAGAGAGGACGAACCGTAGCCGAAAATGGAGCCCATGAAAGCGCCAGCGACTGAGTCGCCGGCGAACCTGAGAAGGCATACTATAGGAGGACCGGAAAGGTTAGCTTTCAAAGCGTCTGAAGAATTGGAGGTAACAGTAGAGTTAGGGTTTTCGAAATCAGCATCAGAATCGGTGTTTGGAGAATCCGCCGTCGCCATTGGCCTATCTATCAAAATGCAGCTCCGATTCCCGTCTGATTGTGTTGCGATATGTAGATATTTTTAACCTCTAAACGACACCGTTTTTCCTCTATCCCTCCAAAAATCGACCCCATCTGGCCTTTGTATTAAACGCACCGTTTTAGTTGCAACTGCGCTTTCTAGTAAAATTTATTTATTTATTATCAGCTGTTTATTAATTAGGGCACTTTTGTTTTACCAGCCCAGCTTATGAGTAAAGCACTTCCTTTAGAATCCTAAAAAGTGTTTTTGCAATGAAAATAAAAATGTGTTTTGCGGTTGTTTTAAAAAACGTTTTTAGTCCTTTTAACAGTCAAGTGATAAACAATTTTAAATATTAAAAAGGGTAGAATAATTGCTAAACAGATTTTAAAAGTTCATTTATTAGTATTTTTATAAAGTGTTTTTAATATTTTTTAATACTTAAAAGTTTTTATTTTTTAAATATTAAAAAAATTAAAAATACTTTCCAAAATCACTATTAAACACGCTTTAAAAGTACGTTTGATAGTGATTTTAAAAAGTATTTCTAACATTTTTAATAATTAAATAATAAAAATTTTCAAATATAAGAAATATTAAAAACGCTTCCTAGATTCACTATCAGGGTTCTAAGTAAAATTTGAAAAGGATTTATTTTTACAAATTTAATCTTATAAAAATATGTTATTTAGGTGAAGTGATTTTTTGTTCAATAATACAATTTCGTATTTTAGAATTAAAATTATAATTTTTTTTATTCTCTAAAAATGTAAATGACTATTTTTTAACCATCATTCTTAGCTTCAAAATTTTAATAATAAGAATATAATTAATTTAATAAAAATTCTATTTTTATTTTCTATAATAAAGAATTTATTGTAAAAAAGGTCAATTTTAGTTTTGAAAAAATTTCAATCAATATACTTCTCATAAATCCAACACTTTTACTACAATATATTTTATCTTAATAAATTTAATTATAAATAAGAAATAAATTATATGTAAATGTATGATTAAACATAATTTAACATTATTCTAAAAATATATCATAAATAGTAGATAATAATAAAAAAATAAATTGTTAAATTTGCTTCATTATAATATATATATATATATATATATATATTTTAAAATATTTTCTAAAATCAGAATCCTCAAGGAAAATGAGATAAGAAAAAACAGGAAAGAAAATATAATAGAAAATTTTAAAATATTTTCTAAAAAAAAAAAGGAAAGTTTGAAAAAGTGGATTGTTAATAATTTAAATTTATTTCTTAAAAGTTTAGGATTTTTATTCACCATTTTCTTTCCTTCTATAAAAAAAATTAATAACTAAATATAGTATTTCTTTTAAAGTAATAATATTTAATAGGAAATCAATGAAAATAAATTATAGAGTAAAAATTGCAACAAAATAAAAGAAAAAAAAACTTATATAGTAAAAATAAAAATAATGTATTATTTTTAATCATTTTTTTTATAAAATCATTTAAAAAATAATTATGATATTTTATTTTAGTTTTTTAAGAATTGTAATTTCATAACACTAAGGAAATAAATAAAAAATAAATTTGATTTGAACGAGACACCTCTTAGTCTGAAAATAATAAAAATCTTTATTTTACAAAAAGACATATGAAATAAAAAAAGTTATAAAAACTAAAAATTTACTTAGATAATCAAATTGTTAGCTTTTTTTTTTTCGTGTGGTCATATATAAGTTATATTTGTGTAAATATTATTTTTTAATTATAAATAAGAAATAAATTATATGTAAATAAATTATGAAATTTAATTTGTACATTATGTTTATGAGTAATGGAGAAAAATAGAAAAGTATAATCTATACAATTATATATATGCATTCAAATTTATAACCCACCATTACCCCATAAATTTGTACATAATGGTTGTAAATAATGAGTGTAACTCCCAAAAAACTAAAAGATGTACAACTTTTATAAGTTAAGGTCCCAAGCCACACTCTCATTCTTATGTCATTTTATTATTTTATTTTTAACAACATATATTACCCATCCACTATATGAGAGTAGTAAGTTGAAGACATTGACAATACAATTCTTTGTAACTCAATCTCACTTCAAAAGTGTTATTGTAATCATGGATCAAGGTAAAAATATTATTATTATTATAGTGCTTATATTTATTTTGTTTTATGCATCTAAAATTATTTTTTAAAATAATTATTTCCACATAAAGTTTATAAAAATTTGGTTAACAAAGCGCGTTGAAATTATTTATCGTATTTAGAAGAAAGTCAACCTCTCAAAAAAATATTTGATAAAATAATTTAATATTATAACTTAAAATTAAAAATGATAGGAAGAATGTGACGAGAGAGATAAGTAAGGGCAAGTATTCAACTGAATTTAAAAACAAAAAAAATGGTTACAAATGTAAATTCCAAGTATTATCAAGAGTTTGATATCCCATGAAAAATCATATCAGTCTTATATTACACATCACACAGCAGGTAAAAAATGCAAATAGGAAAAGAATTAGAGGTGTTCATGAATTGTGTATTGGTTGGAACTTGGACCCAAGTAGGGTCTGATTATTCTAAATTGGCTAGGCTTTGATATTTTTTCAGGGTTACCTAGTAATGCTCCTGATATATAGCTCCAAACTCTGCTCTCCATGCCTGATCATCATCTGGAGTAGGGATCATGTTGTTCTCTGCTATATCAGAATCCTCCCTATTCAGTATTGCAGATTGTGGCAGCCTGCTCTCTGCAAGGTACTGTTTCATTGTCACCATCTCCATCTTGTGTTTTCTCTTTAGCTTCTCCATTTGCTTTTTCAACCTCTCATTCTCTTGCTGAACCATATTGTAGTTGTCCTGTACAGATGTGTGAAAAGGTCATGAACAATTGGATTAGACAGAAACTAGAATTTTTAATAACTAAATGAATTTTCAGTTAGTTACCTCAGAGACTGAGGCTGCTTCCTCAGCTTCTCTGAGCCTGACAAGGAGTTCCCCTGCAGCATGAACAGCTTCTGCTGTGTCTCTGAGTTGAAGTTTGAGACTCTTGTTCTCCTTTATCAAGTGTTCCCTCTCTCTCTCCTTCTCCCTTCTCAGGGTTGAAAGCTCTGCAGCCAGGTACTTGTGAAAACGAGAGCCATTGCCTTTAGCTCCTGCTTTTGCAGCTGCCCTCTTCACCTCTGCTATCCCTTCCATGATATTCCGGTGCTTTTCAGCCAACTCATTATGCTTGTCTTGTAGGTCAGCATAGTGTTCAACAAATCTAGCGTGCCCAAGGACAGCTCTATGAAGTGCATCATCCAACTCTTCGGTGCACTTCTTCTCCAATCTCAACTCCATCTCCATCTTCTCTGCCCGCCTGCGGTGGGATTCAATATCAATCCTCAGTTCATCTGTTAGAGAAATCCAATCGCTCTCCATTTCTGTCCATCTCTGCCTTTCCCTCTCTAGTTCTTCCTCGCTATTATTATGAGAATCTACACTTTTTTGCAGTTGAATGGAACGTGAGAGCAAAGAAGATCTCAGTTTTTCAGTAGACATTTTTGCAGATGCATCAGACTCCAACTTGTTCCTTAAACTTTGAATTTCCTTAAGAAGTGCTTCTTTCTCATTCATGTCAAAGGATGTATTCCTGCACTCACGCTTGGTTTCTTCCTGGACTTCCTTTATTTCCTTTATAATTTCTAGTTCATGATTCTCATCACAATGGAATTTCAGAAGCTGTAAATTTTCACCAAAAAATGACAGAATTGTTAAATGTAATAGTATGAGGTTGAATTATCACTAACAAAAAAAGAAGTGGGAGGATAATGACTAACCTTGTACTCTTCATTTTTAATCTCCCCAAGTGCTATTATTTCATTGTTACCGGCTTCAAGATGAAGAGTATTGCTTTCCTGGCTATGTTTTGTGGTGGAACTCTGTTGCAGTTGCTCTACCTGCAGGAATTCAAATTATTAATAAATTTGAAACTAATTATTGATATGCCTTTTTTTTTATTCGACAGACAAACAGAGTTTCATATTCAAGGCAATAAATTATCACCAGACGGTTTAGCTGCTCAATTTTAGCTGCTTGCTCCATACAAACGTTTTCTAGCTCCTTCTGCCTCTTCATGGCTTCTGCACCCTGAGACTGGAGAAACAGAATACGTAAATTTACACAAAGATCACAAAAAGAATACAGAGTCAAATTGCTTTTCAAGTTACTTGAGTCTAGACATACTTTGTGCACTGGATTGGCCAATCCATTAGAATTCCCTGATTCATCTGCAGCTACAATCCATCTCTTCAAGCTATCCTGGACTTCATCAGAGCCATCAAATCCTGTTCGCCGGCAAGAAGTGCACAAGAAAGTAGCAGATGGTGCATCTAGAGATGGCTTCTCTTCCGGAAATTTTTGAACAGAGGCATCAACTTTCTCTACTTCTGGACATGGTTTCAGTGCCAAGTGTTCAAAGGAGAAGGCAACTGAAGATTTGTTTGATGCAGAGTTCCGCTGGTGATAGTCAATTATCTGTAAACCTCTTTGAAGGCTAGCAGCCAGTGACTCAGTGGGGCCTGGAATTACCTTGCTTGACTGCAAAGAGGATCGAATCTGATCACTTTGTTTGAGCGACTGGTGCAATACATCTGAATTCAACTTGAAACTGTTTGAAGCATTGTTTTGACTTGCCAAAGAGCTTGATGAGAAAATTATGCTTTTCCTCAGGGAATTTCCTATTCTTGGAGACTCAGACAATGTAGGGTCTTGGAGAAATGGAGACTGACGACATGAACTGATTGAAAGGCTACTTCTGGATGCAGGATTCATAGTTCTTGAAGGGACATCCATAGGATTATCCATAGTTGTGGCCATGTTGTTGTGAGGAAGTTCCTTCTGAGGTATTTCCAAGTTTATTTCTCCTGTTTCACCTTCTTCTTGACAGCTAATGTCAGGTTCACTCATCAAGTCCATCTCAGAATTTTCTTCTAGGGAACAGAAATGGATGGAATCTCTGTCATCAGATGAGTCCTTTGATTGATCTTCACAAGAACTATGCAAGTTATCTAGCTGCAGATGTAATTCCCTTACATCATGCTCATCGATATTTAGCTCTTCCTCAGAATCATTATCTATGTGGGGAAGAAGCAAGGAGCGATTGAGGCTTACTCTCAATTGATTCAAGCTTTCACGTACATTTCTCCCTTTAAAGTATCCATTGTTACTTCCAGTGGAATTATATACATCTGATTTTGCTCTTATAAGTTCTTCCTGCAGCCAACAAAATGCACATTTTATCAGCTTTAGTTTGATCATCAAAATCACACACAAATTCCTGAAGGACAAGATGATACCTTCAATTGGCGAATCTTATCGCTCAAATCATTGACATGATCCTCAGTTATTTCATTTATCACTGGCTCATTTGATATGCATTTTGCTCTCTGTCCAAATCTGAGTGTGCTCAGTGTTTCACCATTACTCCTGCATTCAAAAAAGACAACCTTTGTTCAGAAAGTAACAAAAGAAAAAGGAAAAGACACTAGGGGCCTGTGGTACTGGTGTGCAGTGTGCACTATCAGTAGAACAGCAATCCTTTTTTTGTTTTACTTTAGGGAATATCTACAACATGAAGTGACTCAATCGGATAGTCATTCATCAATTGCTTACAATGATCTTCATGAGCTATCAGGTTAAGCTGCCTGACATGAAACCAAATTTTGGATATTATTATTTAACAGTGCCATCATGGGCAGCGGGAAGATACTGGGAATGACCAAAGAGTAGTGCTGACACCACCAGCACTAACACCTAACTACAGAAGCATTACAACTAACATCATAATGTTAATATCCTGACGGGTTGAATCATTATTAATCATGCTTCACAATAAAACATAGACAAGAGTTATAAGTTCACATACTTGCTATCTGGGGAGATGGCACAGATAACTGTTAGTTTGGCATTGCCACCAAGCGATTCTCGCAGCATATGTGTTAAAGAGGAACTTCTGTAAGGAATGTCTTTGGGCCTCTCAATTTGAGTTCCTTTAGCAAGAACATTCACCAAGAGCCTGCACCCATTAAATACCAAAGTCATAATTATAAGAAGCTCGCAGCAAACTAACTCAACCATGTCTAGCTACTTTGAAGTTCTAAGAAAATTAATAATCACACGTATTATCATGAAGCAGTAGCCTAAATCGACCATGGCTAGTGACATGGAAGTTCTAAGAAAATAAATAATCACATATATTTTGAATGCAGCCATGTGTGAGGTGTTACTACCAAGTTAAAAACTTATTTACGGCATGAAATAAAGGGAAATTTGGTTGCAATCATAACAGCAGAATCAAAACTGAAACATACAACACTAAGTTCAAAGATTTTCATTTAAATATATTATTTTAAAGGGGAAAGGAAAGATCTGAAATAAAGAAGTTCCACTGAACTCATTCATTCAAATAAAGAATAGACCAAAAGGAGAATCTTGAGGGCAGTACACTTCAACAAGTATTTATATAAAGATTTTTATTTTTCTTTTTGTTTCCCACTTCAATCCTGAATAGAATTTTCTTTAAAATGGATGTTTCTTTTCACAAAAAGGGAAAAAGAGAAAAATGCACAGTTTTGATACGAACAACCTGATACTAGCAGTATCCATCTTTCACCTGGAGGGAAATGAATAAGGATTACAAGGTTATGGGGTCATACCCAAGCTGTGATAGGGACTTCTTTACATTTTTGCCTTCCCGTACTCTTAGTATACCAGCATCATCTAGTTTATTTCTTTCCATTCCTGCAAGATCAACAAGGCTGATTCTGCTTGTTTTGGAACTACCAAAACATTTTGATGAGGTTTCCTGAGGCAACAGTTTTTTCCAAAAGAAAAAATGGAGAATATCAGAAGAAGCAATAATCAAATTGCTAATACGGCCAACAACATTGAGAGATAATAACAAAATAACCAAAAAAAAAAAACAAATATATCCACATTAGGCACATAATTGGATTTTACACTGATCAAGTGTGCTATACAAATATAGAGATTGCATCCAGACTTCATTTGGATCTGGGCGACAAAAATTTATTCTATCAGGCATTAGGGACTGCAGGAGCAAAAGAATAAGCTACTAATGGTTGAAGGAAAAAATGCAAGCAACAATTGTGAGTCCATACAGTGTACCCAAAGACTGAGAGTAATACATAGGAGCTTAGATATTATTGCCTGATCCAAGGGATCATCATAATTCCAGCACATAAGTGCATGGTTTTAACATCTTCAGCTTGTGCATGGATAACGGATAGAATGAACATTGAAACACTTTATAACCACTAATATGCCAAAATATAAATATTGCATCCAGACTTCAGTTGGATCGAGGCGGTATAAATTTCATCTATCAAGCAGAGCCACAGAATGAGCATATGCCACCAGAGTCATGGTTGAAGCAAAAAAAATGCAAGCAACAATTGTGAGTCTAGAATTACAAAATACACCAAAAAGCTGAAGGTAATATTGTAACCAACCACTCCTGCTTAGATATTGTTCACTTTGGGTCCAAAAGGACCTCCCGGCTTTAAAAGAAGCTTTTCCCCTAACAGCCGATGTGGGATATCGCAATCATGTAAGACCAAGTAGACAAACGCCTCTTATGGGGCCAAACAGAGAAAGGAGTTTGACCCACATCGAGGTTGGGGATTGACTTTAATACTATTCATAGTGCTTCCTCCTGTGTCCCACAACTCAATGATGACCTACTCTCTCTCCTGTATCCCATAGGATTGCTGGGTTGTTCAAACAAACACCCCTTTTAGGGCCTTGTTACTAATTCAGTAGTGACCCACTTCCTCTTGTGTACCACTCTCTCTCCCATGTCCCATAAGATTGTAGGGTTGTCCAAATAAACACCGCTTTGATACTATTCAATAGTGACCCACTCCCTCTTATGTCCTACAAGATTACGAGCTAATCAAATAGACACCCTTTATGGCGTTGAAACAAATAGAGGAGTTCAGCTCTGATACTATTCAGTAATAACCTACTCTTTTAGGGCCTTGATACTGGAATTAGTGACCCAGACCCACTTCCTCTTGTGTCCCACTCTCTCTTCCATGTCCCACAGGATTGCAGGGTTGTCTCAATAAACACTGCTTTGATACTATTCAGTAGTGACCCATTCCCTCCTGTGTCCTACAAGATTACGAACTAATCAAACAGACACCCTTTATAGCTCTGATATTATTCAGTAATGATCTACTCCCTCCTGTATCCCACAAGAGAGCATGCTAAATAGACAACACCCTTACAAGGCCAAACAAACAAAGATCCACTTTGAGGTAAGGGATTGGCTTTGGATCCAAAGGAACTCTTGCGGCTTTAAAATGTGTTAACGCCATAAGAGGAGTCCATGCTAGTTATACAGTATCAATAACTTTTTTTCATATTCAATGTGGAATATCACAATATACTAACTTAGATATATTGCATGATCTAAGGACCATCATAATTATATACACATAAGTGCATAATTAAATATCTTTATCTCTATCGGTTTATGCATGAATAATGGGTTGAATGAAAATTGAAACACTTCATAACCTTGAAAATTGTCATTCCATAAGAAATCTATAACAAACAATAAAATCTATTCACAAAATAATGTCTTAACTCCTAATAGTAATTAGTTGAAATTATGAAACTCCAACTAGCAATTATATACCTTGCACCAAGACTCAATGATGCAAGTAAACACAACATGGGATCGAGAGCTCTTTGAATTTATGCTTGTTGCCCCAACTTTTCTACTTGAAAGCCCCTGCATCATAGAAATAAAGCTCAACTAAATAATGAGCGAAAGAAGAGCATGGGAAGCAGAAATCCCAACAAAGGAACTCAATCCAAAAAGAGTCATGTAATTGTCTACCTTTATCAAAATTTGAGTTACGTCCTCATAGCTAGTCACATATTCCTCAGTCAAATTCTCAACATAAAACCCATTTTTGGGATCATCCTTTATCTGAAATAATTTAACCAATCCCATTATTACTATAAAGCATCTAAACCCACATAGGTATAAAGAAAAAGGTCAAGAATGAAAAAGATCTCTACCTCAAGGTTCCTCTGGGTTGGATCTAGTAAATCCCCAATTTGTTCATTATATATCTGTGAGAATAAATCCATGACACATTGCGTTAACACCTTACAATACTTGAAACTAAAAAGTTGAAGCACATGCACTCAAGAGGAGCTTTAGATGTACCTCAAGGAATGAACACCGACACTGATAATTTATCTGCTTGCCTACAAAGTTCTCTTGTACCTATATTATAATTAAAAAGAAAAAAAAATTGTCATGAATCGCAATTTTACATTCCTCATCTTCTCTTTTTCATTAAAATTGAGAAACAAAACCTACTTTCTGAATCTCAGAAAACAGCATCTGGAAAATTCGAGGAACAATGCCCAGGTGACTGCTGGTGGATTGATCCTCAACCATGGCACTTGGGGGACCCCACATTGTGTAAGTCTTTCCACTTCCAGTCTTGCAAAATATTCAAAGAAGTCAAGTCATTGTGAACTAACAGTTGAATAAATCTACTAAATTCTTTTGAAAATAGCAAAATAAAAAATAAAAAATGTGAACATATTCTATAGATACCTGTCCATATGACAAAATCGAAGTGTTGTAACCAGCTAATGCATCTTTAACTAAGGGCACGCCAACCAACTGAAAAATATCTTCCTGTAAAAAAAAATGAAATAGAAGCGAATGAGTCATTTCTTATCCTTCATTTGGCAGCCCAGAAAACCGTGGGAGAGAAAGAAAAATGAGAATTGAAATTTCGAATCTCATGTATCAAATGATTGACATATTTGTCTGACTAGAGGTTTTAGTTATTCAAAGTTCTATTTTATTTTTTCATTTCTCTACGTTTCTCGGCAACCAAATGAGACAATTAATCTCTTTATAACTGAAAATAAAAATGTAAAACATAAATTCTCTAGTACCTGCTTCGAACTCGAATCTAAGACTGAATCAAACATGAACTTCCGATCCCCAACCGACAATGTATCTGAAGAAAGTTTCTTCACCGTCCGTTCACCCTCCCTCTCATGCTCATTTACAGGCCTAATTCTCACCACAACCTACCACACAAAGCACAAAAATCACGCAAAACAGTCAAATTAACTTCAAGTTAAACACACTTTCAAAATTAGGCTTCAACATCAAAGCTTCGAAGATACCTTGACGGTTGGATCCGGCTCCGGAGGCATCGGTAGCCCGTTCTGGCTGTCCGATCTGGTGACTTCTTTGGAAAAAATTGGCTCCGGTGGTGATTGCTTGGTGACGGAAGGCAGAGGTTGGGAATCAGTCAGTTGAGTGTTGGGATCAGTGTTTTCGGAGTTAGATTTGGGCTTTGTGCGAAATGAGGATGATTTGTGCTTGGATTTGGGAAGGAGCTTGCGGAGCGATGAAGTTGAGAGGCTTTGGAGAAAGCGATTATCGGAGGTCTCTGTGCTGGATTTCATGGTTGCAGCCTTGCAGAAAGAGAGAGAGAGAGAGAGATTTGAATGTGGAAAAGAGGGTAGAGGAGAGAACGTTTATGGTGTGGAGGATGATGACCGTTGGGCAATGAATTTTATACCATTAGGGTTTCTTCAACGTTTGAAAGGATGTAAATGACCCAATTCTCCTCTACTTTTCCTAGGTTGCTTTCATGAAAGTAAAAATAAACGGTGACTTTTAGACAAATCTATCATTTTCTCTTTATTTCAACTCTTGCTTAGGAAAAAATTATCTTTTTCCCTATATTTAAATTTGAATTAGTTAGAATATTGATTTAAAACTTTTGTAGTCTTTTGAAATATCGGACTTCTTATATTTTACCCCAACAAATTTAATTTAAACCGAGTTTGATTAATTGGACAAATCTAGTGTCACTATAAATAAAGATTTGTTGTATTAAGCTCAATTAAAGAGATGAAAAAAAAGGAAATGAGGTAAAAAAATTTAAAAATAAATTTAAAGTTTTGTTATGATTGGAATAAGAGAAATATTACTATAATAGATTTTTATAAATTTTAACAAATTTGATGATTAGCATTGCCAACACGATAAATTAAGAGAAATTTCTTAAAATAGGGAAAAGTCATTTTTATTAAGAAGAATAATTTTTCACTAAAATTAGTCGAGCAAAAGTTTAAACAACATTCACCGTGTGAATTGTGAAAAATTATTTTTATTAAGAAGAATAAGTTTTCACTAAAATTAATTGAGAAAAAGTTTCGAAAACATCTGGATGAAAGGAGGTGAAATGATTCGATGATTTTGAATTTGTTTCATAGTTGGAGACTAATGAGCCATCATTATTGTGCTATCTCTTCGTGTATGATGATTATGGACCCACCTTTGGCACTCTACTTTAGTAATAATTCAAGGTTGCCTCTTCATTAACCTCTTAAACTTGGAGGGCTTGGTCCTTTTGGAAGAAAAGGAGGGACTATTTGGTCTATTTGTTATATTCAAATATAGAGCCGTTGTGGAGCGGAGATTGAAAGAAAAGCTAGAGTCACTGTCAGTTGTTTTAGTGATTACAGGCTACAGCTGCATGCCTGACGTCTAAACTTGGGGGCCCAATTTTTTGAAAACCTGAGGAGGCAACTCTGCAACAAGCCCATGAAGTTACTGAAATAGAGCTTCCAATCAAGGCCCAAAGACAATGGACTTTAAGCCTTCTACTTCGCTAGGCTAATGGGCCAAATATGAGCCCGTTTCTTAATTCTTTTATGACCATTTAGCCCACCTCATACCAAGCTGCAAGCTCATATTGGGTTGGGCCTAATATTTGCTCTAAAGATGATAATGAGACTAATCTATACATTACTAGCATCCAATCTCTAAAGCAATCCTTTAGGGTATGTTTGGTTCCAAAAGTATTAAAGAAAAGAAACACTAACAAACATATTTTTATGTTTGATTTTAACGTACAAAATATCAAAGAAAATAAAATATAATTAAAATTAATTAAAATTTTATATATTTTAAAATTATTTATCTTTATATAATAAAAAAAAATAACTTAAATGAGTTTAAAAAAACATGCAAAAATAATTTATTAATTTTAAATCTAATTTCATTTTTCTTTGTTTTTTTTTTCTTCCACTTTTTCTTTTTATTTTCTTTCCCTCACATTTTCCCTTAAATTTTATGGAAACCAAACATAGCCTTAAGCTCTTTTCAATCTTAAAAAATGTGAGAGAAATAAAATATATATAAAAAAATGATGTAAAAAAGAAAAACAAAAGAAAAATATAAAAATATGTTTACATTTAATAAAATTATCTTCCATATTTCTTCAGATTTATTTATCTTATTTCCTTATTAGTTTTCAAAATATGAAAAAAATTTAAATAATTTCTATTATATTTTTTTTTTCCATTTTTTTTTATTGTAGACTAAAAAAAAAAAAGGGATTCCTACTTTGTTTTTTTCCTTCTTTTTCTTTCATACTTTCCCTAATCCAAAGGGAGTCTTGAAGAGACTTGTTGCCTTTTTCTAGAGTATGCTTTTTCTCTTCTAATCTCATTCAATCTATTGCCTGGAGTATTTATTGAAATTGAACAATTCCATGCCTTATATATTTCAAGTCAAAGTCCACCTCCTACAACAGTTTTTTTTTTTTTTCTTTTTATTGAGAAACTTTGATGATTGGGTCCACCCAAACTAATGATGTGTCATAAACTCTATAATTTTCCACCCTCTTCCAAAAGTGGAAAAAAAAAAAAAAAAGTCTAGGTTATACTAAAATGAATAGACATAAAAAGAAAAAAATATTTTAACATGGGTAATTATTCTCAAATTAACAAAAACAAATAAATAAATTAATTTCCAACATTTAAAATAAAAATAAAAAAAGAAAAGAAAAGGGAAGGATCACAAGCTTTGAAGTGGGAGAGGTGAAAAGTAGCAATTTGATCCAATTCACATGTAGGTGAAATGGGTTGAGGAAGAATGTGAGTTGGGGTAAGTGTTGGACAGGGACATGGGCATTTAAAAGTCAAAGGCAACATTTCAAGGGTTCAACCATATCATTTAATAGTGATGGCATGGGGCTCAATGGAGAAAGAGGATGCCCTCTTTTTCAATTTGCTTTTATGTTTTCTATCTTATCTATAAATGATTTTTTAGAAGAGTCAAGATTTGTTTACTTTTCTCCCCTTAGGAGGAAATTTGGTATCCAATGGAAGTTTCTTGATTTCTATTTGTTTTAATTTACATTACAATAATTATCAATCATTTGTTTCAATATTTCATGAAGAAAAAATAGAAAAAAAAAAAAAAAAAACCCCAATCTCTCTTTTCTCCTCTCATTCTCTTCTATGGTATCAATTTATTATTATCAATTAAGTAGAGACAAGAGGACCAAACATGCCCTAAGTTGATCTTAAGTTTTAAATTTCAAAGAACCACTCCAAAGCTACTTTAGTGGTGGGATTAGGTGAATAAAATAAATTTTACATCATGTCTCCATGTCTCTACATTAGTGATTAGCCACTTACAAACCACAAACAACCCCCTAATTAGTGTACCACTTAATTTTGGGGGAAAAAAATTGGAAGGATTTTATTGGGTGCCTAACAAAAAGGGGGGATGTGATTCAAGAAATTCTACTCAAATAAGTCCCATACCTTTCCATCATTCTCAAAAGAAAAAGAAAAAAGAGGAAAGAGGAAAAAGAGGGTGAAGGACAGAAAATTAGTCCACATATCTCCATCAAGGGAGAGGGGTATTGAGGCCAAGTGTCTTCTTGAGAAAAGGGAAAAATAAAACCCCCCTTGTGAGAGAGGAGGGGCCAAGTAGGCCACCTTCCCAAAAGTCTAATTTGGAAGGATCCTATAATTTCAAGGAGATAGTTAAGGGCCATCAAGGAGTGGCCCCTCCAAGTGATTTTTATTGAAGGGCCCATGGCCCACCATAATTGGCCTTTGATTTCTACCACTTTGGCTTTATCATAGGACTTTAGTTTGAAAAATACACCACAACACCTCGTGGGAAAGCATTTTTATTGGGCCCAACAATAATGAAAAGAAAAGAAAAAGAATGGATAGTGCTCTCCCTTTTCTAACATAGTGGGGGGGTTTTGGTACTTAAAAGTGTGAATTCTCTCACAAGTTGTACAACTTTGCTTTTGGCAAATCTTGATTAATTTATCATTTTTGATTTTGGTGTATCTTTTTAGTTTTATTTTTTTCCTATCATTGAGAAGAAAATGAGACGTTAACAACTAAAATGATGTTTTGGATACAAGAAAATGACTTCCCGTTTTTAATTTATGTGAAGTCATTATCAAAATAACTATTTGACACTTTACATATATCGCTCATATCTATTCATATTATTTGAGAGATACCATTCATTGTATATGTATCATCTTTGATGGTTCTGCAATATGATCCCTACAGGATTCTTCAGATTAGTTTTTCTACATTCATGAAGGACATTAGAGTGAGAAAGTCGGTTAGATTGACTTCCACTCCGATGATCATATCAATCATCAATGATCATATCAATCATCGATGATCAAAAGATTTAATATGTAAAGAGAGTAGTTAAGCCTTACCAACCTTTGAAGGATGTTTACCAAAGTCCGACTCCTATTCCGATGATCAAATCAATTATGGATGATCAAAAGATTTAATATATAAAAAGAGTAGTTACGACTCACCAACCTTTAGACGATATTTAGTTTAGTTTTTATAGCACTTACTTTGAATCAAGGATCAAAATATCAAGAAAGAAGGAAATATTGTTGGATTTATGAGAATATCATAGGAATATCATCTCAAAACTTATAGAAATAAATAAATAAAAAAAGAGAGATAAAGTAAGTAATAATACAAATATTGAAGTTATTTCTTTTATGAAAAAAAACAATACATATATGATGAAAGTTGTAAATAGAATAATAATATCTAATACTTGAAAATACATTTAATATAAAATGATAATTTACGTAATTTGCATGTATTTAAAGATATAAATAATAATAATAATAATAATAATAATATAAGTATAATTATTTTTATTTAAAAATATTTATTTTATTTTTTTCTTGATTATAATACAATATATATATATATATATATATATATATATATATATATATATATATATATATATATATAAACTTATTAAGATGATCATCACATAGATTTTAGATTTTGAAAAATTAATTTATTTGAATTTGAAATAAAATTATTAAAATTCAACTTTAAACTATGTAGATATGATTTATATACTATGATATAATTTATGTAATATAAAAAACTCAAATCATCCAAATTCACTTAAATTAATGCTAAAACTCTAATTATGGATTTAACTTCTATTTTGAGTTTAATCTAGGTTTAAGAGATGAAAAAAATGATAAGTGCAAAAGTTATTATCAACCAAATAAGTAGAAGATGTTAAACATGCATAACTATGAGACTCGAGACTTGTGAACCATGAAGAATCCAAACAAAAGCATGATAAACAAGACATAGACATAAATACCAGCAACAAATGTTATGAACTAAGATAGAGAACAAGCAGTCATAATGGAAGAGGTTTGAAACGACTGCAAATCAAGTTCACATAAAAATTTGGAACTCAAAATCTGGTAGCAACATATACTTTAAATTTAAGACAAAATATGGAGCACTTCATAATGTTAATTTTGGGAAACTATATATCATTTCAAAGCTTTAGAAGTCATGAGTCCAACACTTTATACAATTCATAAATCAAAGTTGAAACGAAAAAGTTATTGTTATTTGAAGACAACTAGGCATAACTAAATGATCATTATTTCAAAATGATTTTGAAATTCAACTTATGATTTTGAAATTCATTTCAAAATGACTCAAATTTCAAAATCACACATTACCACTTCAATGTTTTGCCTCTTGACCTCGACAATTTCATCTCGGGCACTTTAATTACCCTAAGTGGGCCCGACACAATTAGAAATCATGATTTTATTATTATTTTTAGTCATTTTAGGTAGTAATTTGTAAAATAAGTAGCCAATAGGAACATGTCATGTGTTGGGTTTTTGTGGAAACAATAAAAACTCAATTTTTAGGTTTTTTAGGTAGTTCTTAATTTGAAGAAGGGAAATGAAAAAAAGAGATTGATATTTCTTCTTGAATTTCTTCAATAAAGTTTTAGGTTTTATTTTATTTTATTTTATTTTCTTTGCTTTTTCCATCTTTCTATTTTATTTTCTTGGCAACTAAATATGAGTTGTAAGGAGAAGTCTCCTGTCATGTTTGGCTAATTTGATTGATATGAAGATGCTAACATAAAGGTGAAAAACCCAAATAAGAGTAGTAAGCAATAGTAATGTATTGAATGGTTCGATTTTGTTTTCAAAGTTTAATTGGTAGGAATAAATCTTATATGTTAGGTCACCTTAAATAAATTATAGAATCTTATATGAGATTAATGATTAGTTGGATTACAATTTTAGAATCTTTAGTTCTATCCTTGTGAGTTGTATTAGAGAATAATACATTAGATTATGTTAGAGAAATTAGGCTAATCCAATCTAAGGTAATCACCTTAGAGGGGGGGTGGGGGGTGAATAGGGTGATGATCTTTTTTTCTAAATTTAAATTATGTGAATGCAAGAGATAATTATATGCAAATATATAATAAAACAATATAAAAACAATTGCATATAAAGTAAAAGAGTAGGGAAGAGAGAATGCAAACATAAGATTTTATAGTGGTTCGACGCAACCTGGCCTACATCCACTCTCTTCTAGCTTCAATCCCAAGCTTGAGGTTCCACTAATTCAAGGCTTCTAAACCAAGCCTTTGAGCAATACAATTGGATTATGGTTCTAATCCATCATCTTCGACTTTTGGCTGCAAACACCCTTTACACTTCTCAAGAAATACCCCATTCTTGAACAACCCCTCAAGTGATACTCCACACTTAAGAATCCCTAAGTGATACCTCACACTTAGATTTTTCTTCTCAAAGATTTACAAATAATTTCACAAAATTCTAGTACAAAATTTTAGGCTCAAATGATACAAGAAAACTAGGATTGAATGATGCACTAATGATATGCAAGTTTTAAAACAATGATGCACTCAAAAACACTCTC
Organism: Vitis riparia; assembly: GCF_004353265.1. Lineage (NCBI taxonomy): Eukaryota > Viridiplantae > Streptophyta > Magnoliopsida > Vitales > Vitaceae > Vitis > Vitis riparia. The sequence goes on from NC_048449.1 coordinate 8,110,974, forward strand.
TCAAGGCTCAAATATATTCAAGAAATGTTAAGCTTATGAAACAATGAAGATTATGGCCTTTTTATTGAAGAAAACGACCAAACTAGTCGTTAGGAGTTCGACCGGTCAACACTAGCCGTTAGCATTTAATGGTTGGTAGGTGACTATTGGACCTTAACCGCCCATTGACCGAACCTTGACCGATTGAACAACCGTTCTGGAAGAAAGAATTTTTTTTTTTTTTTGCACCTCTCGACCAGTTGAGTTGGGGGTCGACTGATTCCTCATCCAGTTCAACCAATTGAGCTGATTTTGGCTCAACAACCAACTTTTTCAACTTAAAAACCTTTTAAACAAGTTTGAAAAACATTTGACACAATGTTTTAGTTGAAAACATGAAATCTTCCAATTTTAAAATATTTAAAACAAAATAAATCTTGGATGATTTTGGTGCATAAGTAAAGAATGTAATACATGAAAATCCTAGTGCACCAACAACCTTACAAAGAGATCTTATGAAGCTTGGGTATTGAAAAACGCTTCTCTTTGAGGTCTTCTTTTTCTTAATGATTTCTTTTTTGTTTGATTTTTCTTTGTAATTGCTATTTTGGAAATCATCTTGCCTAATCACACTTGAAATGTAATCATTAGTTTTAAACCTTATTTGTTATCATCAAAACCGAGATTAACCAAACCTTGGTTTCACATATTATTACATGATACTAGTAACTTTTGATAACTCTTAATCATTAGTTATTTTGATCTTTTGATCTTTTTATCTGCCTCAAAAGGAAGCTACAAAAAGTAGAAAGGGTTAAAAAGTCAAACCTTGAATCAATAATTAATTTCATTCATTTGATGGTTTAAGAATTTATTTTTTAAAAGAGAAAAATCTAAGTTTTGGATGAAGTATTAGCCTTAAATTTGATTTGGTCATAGATTGAATTTAATCCTAAACCTTAAATTTCATAATGCTCTCTCTCAAAGGATTTGACACTAGATTGTGAAACTTTCAAAAACATTCCTTCTTTTGTTTGATTAATTTCATTAAATATCTTAGGAAATATTTATTTATATTTTATCCTTATTTATTTAATTTAGAGTTTTATTAACTTTAGCAAATAATTAATTATTCTAATATAAAATCAATTGAACACATTATAGTTGATCCCAAAGTATGACAACCTAGAATATTACAAAGTTATAGTAACTTTATCTCTAATTTTTCTTGACTAGAGTTATCTTGTACTTAGACTTTAGCATTTTTCATATATATTTATATTTATGCATGTGAGTGAAAGTAGGAGAAAAGTGATAACCTTGAGATAAAATCTTAAAATATAAAAGAGTGTGTGAGTTGTGTTTGGGTACAAAAACAAAAGGTGTCAATCCCACATTGGAAAGGGATGAAACCTTTTCTAGGTTTATATTGATTCTCACTTCCTTACTCTCATTGGTTTGTGGGGAGGAGAGTGAGAACCTTGCATGCCTAGGGGGGCCAAGCTCATTTGAGTAGGATTTTCAAATGGTTTAGCTCGAGAACCCTTAATGTTCATCAACCCTATGCATTTGCAACAAAAAAGCCAAAACATGAACATGCTTACATGTTTTGGTTAAATCAAATTTAATAATTTTTTAAAATTTAATTTTGTTGTGGCTGCAAAACCTTTATAGGAGAGTCCAATTGGAGTCTACCTATAAAAGGCTTATATCCATCCATTTCCTTCTTCAAACATTCTACTCTCTTCTGCATTTTTCCATCCTCATTGTCGCCTACATCCGAGTAGCTACTATTGAAACATCCCCACTACTTGCATTTGAGCAACCACCATTGCAACATCCTTGCATATCCATTGTTGCTTGCATTCGAACAAAAACTATTGCATCATCCAAACATGTCCCTTATTGCCTACATCTGAATAATAATTGTTGTAGCATATCTCTCGTTGCCTGCATACGAACAACAATTGTTGCAGCATCCTTGCATATCCATTGTTGCCACATCCCTATTGCAATCATCTTATATAGTATTACGATCATCCAAGAAACCATTCAAACAACTTGCATCCTACAACCATTCACACAACCTACTATAACAATGCTTCTATTGCAACATTTTTTTGTAGTCTCTTTCATCTGTCACACAACCTACTATAACAATGATTCTCGACACATGAGTTGTGTGGTGGAATTCTCTTACCAAATGTAATTATGGGAATCATCTCACTTGGCCACAATAATTAACATTGCTTCCAATTTATTTATTATTGGATTGACCCAAATCCCCATACAACACATGTCAATTGCTTCCACTATCCCTACATTATATATTATTTTTCTCATTTTTCTTTAAGTAAAGCCTCCTATGAGTCACTAATACTTCATGTTCTTTCTATTTTTTTGAGAGAGAGAGAGAGAGAGAGAGAGAGAGAGAAAATTGAATTTTCTAATTTACCAAATAAATGATTTTATCCCTTGAACCTTGACTCATTCCCTTTTTGCAAAGATTCATGTTAGTGCTATGGCTCTATCCATTATGAGAACATGCAAATAAAATGGTTTTACATTGCAAGTGACATAAAGTTGGATGATTTTCAATAAAACTTATGGATTTACATGAATAGAACTTTTGGATTACATTGAGCTAAAATTATAAAAAAAAAAAAAAAAAAAAAAAAAAAAAAAGGGGTTGAGAAGCTTCATTGTCTTCTTATGGGCTTTTGTCTTCTTATGGAATTTGGATTATTGGATCTATGGTAACAAAACCTAATTGAAAGCTACCAAATGGTTTGAATATATTTACTATTTTCTATTTTTAAAAGTAAAATTAATAATAATTTTTATTTAACTCTTAATTAAAAAATATGAATTTATCTAAATTATATTCTTAAAATGTCTTGTTTTATTAAAAAATATTCTTAAAATTAATAATAAAATGTCTTGTAAAATTTAAATGATACTTTCACATTTATTTAGAGTGTCTACAAATTTAGATTATATTTAAACTTAGTGATAAAAAATAAAAATAAAAATAAGCCACCTACTATTGACAAATCTGGCTAGGCTTTATGATTTTTTTATTTGAAAAAAAAAAACCTTGTATGTGCAGTATATATTATATTAGAGAAATGGAAAGGGGGTTTGACAAATAAGCGTAAATTAAGGACAAAAATCCAAGAAGAAGGGCAGTGTGTGCAGAGCGGCTCCAGTTAGAGTGCCCCACCTGCGTTGTCCACTGATATGCCATCTCATTGGTCTTCTCACTGACGCATGGGTCGGTGTAGAATGTCTCTGCACAAATAGTATATTAAACAATCCCTTAAATACTCTTATCTCTACGCCTACATCAAACCACTACAAAGCCCTTCCGACAACCTTCCCAACCCTCCAAGAATTTTCAGTACAAAGATTTTCTCTTATTCTTTGCTTTGTTCTTCATCAACGCCTCGATTCACGAACTGGGCCGTTCACAGGTTTTGGATCAGAGCCACTGATTGTTCTGAAATTGGGTTGACTTTGGGGCCAAAAGGTGAGGGAAAAAAAGAATACCCATCTCGGTTTTTTATCAAATTTGTTGTCTTTCTGCTTTAATTTCTCTGTGCGTCCTGTGCTTTTTGAGGGATTGAAGGGAAAATTCGAACGGGTTTGATTTAGAATTCTGCGAATGGTCTCTGTCACTGTTTTCTCTTTCCCTGTTTCACTTCCTTGGATTCGGTAGTGGTGCTTCTGTGAAGAAAAAGTTGCTTGCTTTATTGGAATCTGTTCATATTTGGCTTAACTGTTTGTGGATTGCTTGCTTTTTTTAAGTTTGGTGTCTGGGTTTGTGAGTGGTTCATCTGAGAGCTCTCATTTCTGGGGTTTTAGGCTTCTGGATTTTGAGAATTTGCCTGTGTTCACTTCAAGCTTGGACTAGGGTTTTGGATTTTGGGTTGGTGCTGGTTTCTGGGTTTTGCCTTCTTTAGGTTTAGTTTCTGGGGTTTGGAGCTGTTCGTGTTTTTGAGGTTGTTGGTTCTGGGTCTTGTACAATTTGTGTGTTTTTCAGCTCATGCTAGGTTTTGGGTTTTGGGGGTTTGGTTGTCGGTATTCGGTTTTGCGTGCTTGTTAAGTTTGGGGTCTGGGTTTTGAAGCAGCTCCACTGAAAGGTTCATTTTCCTGGTCCTGTGGTCTCTGGATTTTGAGAATTTAGCCTTGTTTCAGCCAGTCTAGGTTCTAGATTTGTGGGCTAGTTTTAGTTACCTGAATTTTACCTTTAAGAGTCACAAGCAATCAACAACTTAACTTGAGTTTGCGGATCTGGGTGCGGATTTCTATGAGAGTAGGAGCTTCTGAGTTCTATGTTAGTGTTTTGAATTGGGGACTGGTTCTTTGGTCTTGGGGTTTTGTGTTCCCAGCATTCTGGCAGCTTACAGTTTGGTTTCAACTCTGAGTTCCTAAGGATTTTCCAGGATAGTTGGGTTTTTAAGTTCTTATTTGGAGCTTTGTTTTGCAGTGATTTGATTTTTCAATCCAATTGTTCTTTGATTTTCCAGGTTGCTTTTACTGATTGATATCATGGATTCCCCACAATCTGTTGTGTCACCATTCAAAAGCTCCCCTGTCTCCATTGAGCCAGAGAAGCAGAAATCCGAACTTTTTGTCCGAAACCCTGGTTGCTTGTCTGGGGGAATCGAAGTTCACAGAAAGGAAAGCGGCATGGTGTGCAACATGGATGCCTTTGTTGGGTCTCTGGAGGTTTACATACATCAGGCGAGGGACATCCACAACATATGCATTTACCACAAGCAAGATGTCTATGCTAAGCTTTGCCTAACCAGTGATCCCGAAAATGCAGTCTCCACCAAAATTATTAATGGTGGAGGGCAGAACCCAGTCTTCAATGATAATCTCCGGCTCAGTGTCCGAACAACGGAATCCTCTCTTAAATGTGAGATATGGATGCTGAGCAGGGTGAAGAATTATCTTGAGGATCAGTTGCTAGGGTTTGCTTTGGTGCCTCTATCAGAAGTATTGCTCAACAATGGGAAGCTAGAGAAAGAGTTCTCTCTCTCCTCGACTGATTTGTTCCATTCCCCAGCTGGGTTTGTCCGGTTGTCTCTCTCCTATAGTGGAGCTTCCCCAGAAGTAATGGCAATTCCTGCACTGCCAACAGCCTTGGCCACAAATGAAGCTTCACAGGATACTGAGATATCTGAGTCAATGCCCAGTGATTATGATGCGATTGAGTTCCCAGATCCAAAGATTATGAACGAAAACCAGTTGATGGTTTCAGAGTATTTTGGTATCCCGTGTACAAATTTAGACTCGCGTAGCTCTGAAGGGACTTTGGATAATGATAGTCACCTTAGTTCAGAAAAACTAGGGGTTCAGGTTGTGGAAAGCTTCTCAGAGGGTACTATTGAATCCGTCCAACTTCCAAAGCTTGATTCTCCCCCTAGTAGTGTATCTACTAATGGATCTCCATCCGCTTCTCTTCCTGCAAGCTCTGTGTCCTCTGATGCTTCAGGGACTTCAAAATCCCCAAATGAAGAACATGTTTCACCTCCAAAGGAGAAGAATGCAGATACTGGAGATGGTGAGAGCGATTCCTCAGGTGGTGCTCCATGCAATACATTTGCAAAGCCTGCTGTGACCGTGAACATTGAGCCAGAGCAAAAGATGGTGCAACAGGATATTGTAGACATGTACATGAAAAGCATGCAGCAATTCACCGAGTCTCTGGCAAAGATGAAACTCCCAATGGACATTGAAACTGAACCAACTAATTCAGGAAACTCTAGCTCTGATCAGAAACTACAAGCAGCTAAGAACAACAACAACAACAACAACAACAACAACAACTCCCGAGTGTTCTATGGGAGTAGAGCTTTCTTCTGAGCTTTTGTTTGGCTGGTGGAGTGGAGGACACAGTGGTGACTTTTTAGATTTTTAGAACCACGACTGATAGTAGTAGTAGTATTTAAGTGTAATAATGTAGTAGCAACCAGTGTGTGTGGTGTTCTCTTTTGTATGTTGAGATGTTTTAGCTGACGGGAAATCATGACTTGAATGGGGTACAAGCTATGTTCTGTTTCAACTGTTGTTGGTGTATATCAAATTATTCAGCTTAGATCTTTTCTTCTCTTGTTTTCCAACTTCTAGCTTTGATTAATAAGAAAATGAGTGGTGCAACTAGTTTCTGTGTTTTCTCTCTTCATCCTTCTGAATTCAACTTTTAATAATTACCAAAACCCCTTTGATGCTATGATCTGAGGGCTGGGCCCCTCATTCACATGGTGATTCATTGCTAACTGCAGAACTAGGCCAGGGTATCGATTATATTGGCTTCTGTGCATTTCGCAAAATCCACCACATTTTGCGTATCCATCCCTCCATCCCTTGTCTGTTTCCAGACCTTGACCCAATGATGGAACTTTGCAGATCCGCATCTGGGACCAGCCCTCTTCGTGTTAGATTTTTGCTTCTTTTGGAAAGGTGGAGAAGCTCTTGTTTTTTAACATGGAAGGTTGTTTCTGGAGGATATTTACTTAACCCGCGACGCAACTGGCATATATCAATATCATCACAAACGAATCTATCAGATATGCCAACAGGTGGCATGTTAGCTACTTGGTGTGAGGTGCATCAATCCTCACCCACACATCTCCTTCTAGGACCCTTGAGCCTGCAATTTTTCATTGGAAAAATGGAGACCTACTTCCTCTTCATCGTCTCCCTTTGCATTTCAGCTCTCCTACTCCCAATTCTCACCTCCAAACCCAAGAAGAAGCTCCCTCCGGGGCCAATTGCCTTCCACATCATCAGCAAATACCTATGGCATCGTAAATCCTTCCCAGACTGGAGCCTATCCTCCGAAAACTACATGCCAAGGATGGCCCCATCGTCTCCCTTCCTATTGGCAACAGCTTCACCATCTTCGTGGCCAGCGGCTCCCTCGCCCACCAAGCCTTGATCCAAAATGCCACCATATTTGACGGTCTCCCCATTCCTCACGCTATCCACAAAATTACCAGCAGCAATCAACACGACATCAATTCTGCCCCTTACGGCCGCACCTGGCGCCTCCTCCGTAGAAATCTCACCTCTGAAATCCTCCATCCCTCGCTCCTTAAGTCATATGCCCGTGCCCGCAAGTGGGTCTTGGGAATCCTCATTACTGGGCTTCAGCAGAGCTCCAACACTGGAGATGGCATTGTCCGGGTGCTGAATGACTTCCACTTTGCCATAGTGTGCTTACTAGTTCTCATGTGTTATGGTGACAAACTTGATGAAAAGATGGTGAAAGAGATTGAAATATCTGAGCAGCGAGTGTTAGCTGGCTTTCTTCGTTTCCGTAAGCTCACTTTGTGGCCAGCTCTGGGGAAGATATTGTTTCGTAAGCAGTGGGAGGAATTCTTGCAGCTTCGCAAAAATCAGGAAAATGTTCTGATCTCTCTCATAAGAGCTAGACAGCAGTTGAAGCAGGAAATGCAAAGCAAACAAAACGAAGCCGACAGTGGTAGCGAAAAGGAGTCTGGTGGTTGTGTAACAGCCTATATAGATACTTTGCTGGATCTGGAATTGCCTGAAGAGAAGAGAACGCTTAATGATGGAGAGCTGGTTAGTTGTGCTCCGAGTTTCTAAATGCTGGGACGCATACCACCTCCCCTACACTGCAATGGATAATGGCAAACCTAGTGAAGTACCCGCATATTCAGACCAAGCTTTATAAAGAGATTAGCAGCGTTATGGGAGAGAGAGAGAATGACGTGACTGAGGAAGATCTGCAAAAGATGCTCTACTTGAAGGCTGTGATACTGGAAGGCTTGCGGCGTCATCCTCCAGGACACTTTGGAGTGCCTCATGCAGTGACTGAAGATGTAATCCTGGGCGGCTATGATATCCCAAAAAACACCGCAGTATTTTTCATGGCAGCGGAGATAGCATGCAACCCAGAGGTGTGGGAAGATCCACTGGAGTTCAAGCCTGAGAGGTTCTCGAGTGGAGATGGCAAAGGGGTTGAATTGTTCGATGTAACTGGGACTAAGGAGATCAAAATGATGCCTTTTGGTGCAGGCAGGAGGATCTGCCCTGGATATGGTTTAGGAATTTTTCATTTGGAGTACTTTGTGGCTAATTTGATATGGCATTTTGCATGGACTGCTGTGGATGGAGATGACGTTGATCTATCTGAGAGTCCTCTTTCAGCTCTAATTCCAGTGGTGATGAAGAATCCAGTGAAGGCTCACATATCTCCAAGGGTGAAACAAGGTGAGGACACACATTAGATAGAAAGGGATTCCAAGATTGCCCTAATTATTCTGAATAATGAGGCTGGAAACCCCAGTGGTAGTATTTGCATGCTCATTAGAGATGCTAGGATAACTTCAAAGACAATTTGATAATTATCTCCATGGACATTCTTCCAGAGAAGCAAACAAGGTAGCTGATGTAGCATCCAACAAATGTTTATGTGCAGAATGGTCTTATTAATTCATCAAGTTTGGGACTTAATTGATCCTAGAAGCTAAGTATACCGACTAACAATTAAGTAGTGTGATTAAGATTAATTAAGGTGAGCAACTAGATCTGTAGGTTTTAGAATCTAGAAGTGTTGGAAGTGACTACCAAAAGCTGTATTTGAGACAACGAAAATGTCTACTCTTATTGAATGATCAATGCAACATTTATACACAAGGTTGCAACATAAAACAATAGAAAAACAGCAAAAATAGCTAGAACTAACAGCTATTTCCTATAAAATAGCAACAGCAACATAACAACTCCATGAAACTCTATCACCTTCATTGACTAAGTTGTTTTATGGTTGCAGCCTCAATTTCAGCATCTCTTCACAACTCAACAGCCTTCTTAATAGATTCTTAAGCTTCCTCAGTTCAGAACAACTTTCACACGTCTTCCAGCATGTTTGTAGCTACTAAGGGTCTGTTTGGTTGCTGTTTTTGAAAACTGTCTGGAAAACAGTTTTTGGTGTTTTTAGAAAAAAAAAAATTGTGTTTGAGAACTGAATTTTGGAAAACAGTTTTTGTTCTCAAAAAAACATGTTTGACTTAGTTAATAAAAAAATATGTTTGAAAGATGTTTTTTTTTTCTTTTCCAATTAATAAAATATTTTCTTCAAGTAACTTTATATTATAAATTTATAAATATTTTTAAATACACAGTTCATTTAAATTTAAAAAATTATTTAATTTTAAAATTTTTATATAAGTTGATAAATTATTAAAAATAAAATAAAATATGATGTATCTATTTCACATGGGTCTTTTGTCCATCCTACTTTTATAATTATAAATTAAATTTATAAGCAATATTTAATCATTAGAAATTACAACAAACATCACATAACACTAATGAGAACTAGTTAAGTTAATAAATATATATAAAATCTAACAAAACACTAAAGTGTTGACAAATATTTAAAATTAAAAATAAGATAAGTCATGGATTGACATTAATATAATTTGCCCACATCATTTCAGCAATTTGATCTCTACAAGCTGTCATAGCTGCTACACTCTCATTTGATAAATCAATTGAATGGTTTGTGCTACTTGTGCTCTCTTCTTCACCTTCGATTGAAAGGTCTTCTACCTCATATTCTCTAAACAATTGATCATTCCGAGTTGATAGACGAATCCAATTATGAAGGGTACAACATGCAACAACAATTGATGGTTGCCTACTTGGCTTATAACAAGGCATCATCCTTAATATTGGAAATCGGGTCTTCAAAACACCAAAACATCTTTCAATAATATTCCGAAGATATGAATGTCTGTAATTAAAAAGTTTTTTATACCCGATAGGTTGATTACGTCTACCCCGATATTCTTGTAAATGATATCGTTCACCTCGATATGGTGGCAAAAATCCAGATATACAAGGATAACCAGAATCAACTACATAATATTTTCCTTCACTTGGCCAAGGAAAATTGACTTCTGGTCTAGTCAATGCATCCAAAAAGACATGTGCATCGTTTGCCGTTCCTTCCCAACCAACATAAACAAATGTAAACATCATGTCAAAATCACATGCACACATAACATTTTGTGTTATAACTGTTTTTCTACCTCTAAAACTGGTTTGTCTATCAGTTGGGACACATGCACTAATATGAGTGCCATCAATTGCACCAATGCAGTCCTATAACAACAAACATTCATTATTATTAAGGAAATAAATTAAATAATGGTCATGAAATTCACATTTATAAATATTTTTTATAAACTCTTACCTTAAACCATGGAAAATATTTAGGATTACCAGCAACATATGAAGACACCTCATTGGTCATATTGTTAGGACATATGAGAATTTTGCCAAGTCAACATAATGCACGTCTAACTTCTTTAAGGTGTCGAGTGACAGTCTCTGTGGAGTGTTGAAAACGGTCTGCTACAACCCTCATTCTCACATTATGTCCTACTATTAGTAAGAACATAGCCACTGCCTCTTCAACTGTGATAAATTGTGTATCCTGTAAGTTTTCATGTCTCTTAAGATGATCACAAAGGTTCATAAATGTTTCTTTATCCATCAGAAATAGTTCATAGCATGTCTGAGAATGACATTCTATCATATCTCTTACAAATTGTGTACCACTTAACATTGATGTCCTTTGAGGTGTCTTGTATAAAAATATTTCCTCATACTCATTCATAATGTGAGCAATAAAAATTTCATCTAAATCATCACCCTCTTCAGAAGATGAAGTTGACTCATATAGTGAACCACTGCTTGTGCTATTATCATCCATTGGTTACTACACAAAACAAATGAACTCACAATATAAAATAGCACGAAATGAATATTAAAGTAGTTATAATATAAGTTTCATAACCATAAATAACATCCATACAATGACAAACTAAAGAGCATGGTAAAAGATTCTAACCAAAAGATAAATAGTACATATTACAATGTCATCATAATAGTTATGCATCCAAACATTCACATTTAAAGTCTATCAAGCCATGCCATTTTCCTCTCATCAGGCATATTCATAAATATCTATCTCCACTTCGGTATTGTGAATTTCTCAACAGCTTTTAAATATTTGTCATTATCCAACAATTCAATGGTTTGTAAGGCTGTCATGCACCTTGTTATGCTAAAATCAATGGTACCTCCACTAGTAGCTTCACTACTAGTTCCACTCTTATATCTGTCCACTCTAGCCAATAATGCCTCAGTTCTAGCTCGAGATGTTTTTGTTCCAGCCTTTGATACCTCAACCCAAGCTTTCAAAGCATCTCCCATTTGACTTAATCTGGATTCTTTCTTACCTCTACGCTCGAATAGAGAATCAGTTACACGCTTTCCAGAACGGGTGGTCACTCCTCCTACCATCTCTGGTTGTGGAGGATCATCAGGGATCTCAGTATCTACATCCACATGCACTCCACCATGTTCCAAATTGTCATCCATCTCATCCTCATCATCAGTGTTTGGTGGATCTTGGTTGGAAAAGTAGTGGAGGGCACCGATTGCTGTTGATAGATTAAAGATCAATCCCAGCAAGTTGTAGTTTGGGCATTCATTTGAGCGGAATCTTTTTGCATTTGGGTGTGCCTAATAGAAGGAAAAAAAACTCACTCTTAGTGTTTACCAAATATTTAAATTAAAAAGTAATTAGTTTAAAAGTTATTTTTACCCGAATGTAATTTTGTCAAGTTTCCTCTAGAGTATGCACTGTGTTAGTTTCAGCATCCCAGCCAAATCCAATATGCTTTAAAAGATCAGAGAACTCACGGTGCATTGCACATAGTCTATTAAACTTTTGTTTAAGTTGTTTCAAGTTGAAATTGCTTTTCCCTTGACTATTGACCTCAAGTAAGATCCTTCTCCATGTGTTGGTACTAAATGTACCACTATCCATGTTACCTTTATTAACTTCATTTACCATGATGTCAATAAAGATTTTCTCTATATTACCTCTCCATGTTCCTGCATCCTCAACATTTGTTATCTCAGTTGTCATCTGTACAATCTCATCACAAATAAGAACTCTATGAGGAAACAACTTTTAAAACCACCAATAGAACTTAAGGCTATGTTTAAATGAGAATTAAGATTGTTGACGTATAGTGTAGTATATAAAAATATGAAAGAAAAATAAATAAAAATAAAAATAGATTTGATATTAAGTAGATTTTAAAGACTTTTTTTTTTTAGTTTTTATAAAATTTGAAACAAAAATTGGGGAAAAAATGAAAGAAAAGTAAATAAAAATAATAACAGTTTGATTAATTTTATATTTGATTAACATTAAAATTAAAATATTTTTTTATATATTTTTAAAATAAATCAAACATGATAAAATCATTTTTATTATTTTTTTTATTGATTTAATATTTAATTTTATTAAAAATTATAGTATATTCTATTAAGATGAGATAAAAAGTTTTAAAAATAATTAATTCAATATTTATAACTAATTTTCACCTAACAAGCTTCTAAATAAAATAAATAAGACATCAAAATAAATGCAAGTAAGGAGATGGTCACATATCTTTCCACTAATTCCCCATCACCCCAAGAAAATAGATGAGTAACATCCAAGAACTAATCAGTGCAGAGTCCAAGTTCAAATCAAACTGCCCAAGTGGATGGAACCCCTAGCCCACATCTCTCTTCCTCTCAAGACTAACCTAGCCCTCAGAATATGCCGATGGATATTCCCCTTTGACCGTTTGATTTCAATAATTTTGATTTCAATAATGTTAAAAAATTAATTTTTTAATGTTTGATTTATTACAAAAATATACCATTAAAATTAATTAAAATTTATATATCTTAAATTATATAATCATATGAAAAAATTAAAATAAGTTTGAAGTAGTATATAGAAAATAATTTAATAATTTTGATTTTATTTTTTATTTTTATTTTTTACTTTTTACTTTATTATAATTTTTTAATTATTTTTGCTTTCATGAGATCGGAAGGTGGGAAGAAGGGAAGAAGCAAAGAGTGGAGGTCCATGGTCATCAGTTGGATTTAACCGGGCTTTGGAGTCTGGATGAGAGAGAGTAAGAGCAGATCTAGAGAGAGAAAGAGTTTTTGGTGATTCAACATCTCATCTTCTTCTGATTCTCTTCATTTTTTTCCATTTTTCTTGAGATGTTTTACCCATCAAGCCTGGATTTTCCCGTTTGATTTCCATGTCTTTAAGCAAGGTTTTTGTTTTTTTTTTTAACAGAACAACTCAAGAAAAATCAAAACGGGAAAAAATTAGGATTTTTTTTTCTATTTTCATTCTCGTTCCCCACTTTTCTCAGCATCCAAACAAGAAAATATAAACGGGAAAAAAAAAAAACTAACAGCAAGTGATAAAAATAAAAAAAAAAAACTCAGATCTCATTCGAATAACATAACTGATATCTCTTTACCCAGATCTAACATTTTTCTCAACAAATATTGCCAAAAAAAAAACGTATTTTACTAGATCTATCAAAAATAACTTCAACATATGCGGAAATTACCTTTGTTTCTTGACTGTGCTGGAGAAGAGATGAGACGGGAAGAAAAAAAAACACGGAGAACAGATGGGTTTTTTGTTGTTTAATTTTGTTATGTAAACAGTAAAAAATAGGGAAAACAACATTCTGTTGTTCTCTAAATAGTGCCATTTTGAGAACAAGGGGAACAACAAAAACAAAAATGACTCTCTCAACTAAACAAGTTTTTGGTGTTTTTTGTTTTCAAGAACAGAAAACAGTTCTTGAAAACACTAAACAAACAGGCCCTAAGGCATTTTGCTCAACACTCCTCCTTGACTTGGGAGCTACAAACTCCAAGTTTTTTTCTGATAAATTCAGACCTAGCTCTTTGTAGAGCTTTTGTTAGAATATCAACATTTTGTACTTCTGTTTTACAATGTACCAAAGTTACTTTTCCATCATGTTGTATTTTCCTTAAGAAATAAAACTTGATTTTAAAGTGCTTTGTCCTGCCATGGAATACTGGATTACTTGAAATTGAAATTGCAGCTTGATTGTCAACAAAGACTTGTGTGCTCCCAATTTGCTCCATGTTTAAGTCTGTTAGCAGCTTTCTTATCCAAAGTGCTTGATTTGGAGCAGCAACAGCAGCAATGTACTTTGCTTCAACTGTGGATTGTGCCACGATATCCTATTTTTTAGAGTACAAAGAGAAAAAACTTGAACCGAAACTAAAGCAATAACCTGATGTGCTTCTCATATCATCAACGCAGCCAACCCAATCACTACCAGAAAATCCATGAAAATGAAAATTCTGCACCTGCTTGAACTTGATGTCGAAGTCAATAGTGCCTTTTATATATCTCACAATACGTTTTGCTGCCTACAAGTGAATTTCACTAGCACAATGCATGTATCTTGAGAATAGACTTACAACATATACTATATTGGCCTTGTTGCAATCAAATACATCAAGCATCCAATCATGCTTCTGTATAACTCTTCATTTACTTTTTCAGCACCATCTTCTTTGCAAAACTTTTCTTTTTGATTCATAGGTGTGGATGTGGGCTTGCATTCCTCCATCTTGAACTTTTTTAGAATTTCCTTTGCATACTTCTGTTGACAAATGAATATCTCGTGCTGATTCTGATGCACTTCCATTCCTAGGAAATAAGACATGTCTCTAAGATCTATCATCTCAAAGACCTCCATTTCAACTTTGAATTTATCCATTAAACATTGATTGTTTCCTATTACAAGCAAATCATCAACGTATAATGAAATTATAAGTATGCCAATATTAAATTTTCTAATATAAAGTGTGGATTCACTCTGACTTTTTTTAAACCCCAAACCAAGCAGATGTGCATTAATCTTGTTGTACCAAGCTCTAGGGCTTGCTTCAAGCCATACAAGGCTTTCTTTAGTTGATAAACCTTGTCTTCTTTGCCTTTTACTGCAAATCCTTCAGGTTTCTCCACAAAGATTTCCTCCTCAAGGTAGCCATTTAGAAAAGCTTATTTTACATCTAGCTGATAGATTTTCCAACCCTTTTGAGCAGCCGAAGCTAGCAACATCCTTATTGTATCCAACCTAGCTACAGGTGCAAAGGTTTCTGAAAAATCCACACCGAACATTTGAGCATAACCTTTGACAACCAACCTAGCTTTATGTTTGTTTACAGAACCATCAGAATTGAGTTTGGTTCTATAAACCCACTTGACACCAATGGCCTTTTTATGTGTTGGTTTGTCAACTAGCTCTCAAGTGTTGTTTTTCTCTATCATGTTGAGTTCCTCTTGCGTTGCAACCCTCCATTTTTTATCCTCAACAACTTACTAAACCCTTCAAGCTCAAACACAACCACATTACACTTTTGATAAATATCATAAAGTGATTTGGTGCCTCTTACAGGAATGTCGCCAATATTTTCATCAAGGAACTCAAATTTCTATTTTTTTAGCATCCCAACTCCATTTATCATCCTCCATGAATTTGACATCTCTGCTAACAATGACTTTGTCAACATGAGGCATATAGACTCTATAAGTCTTTGATTGGCTATTGTATCCTATGAAGATCCTAGCTTTTGCCTTTTTATCCAACTTGTCCCGTTTCACCTAAGGCACATAACAAAAACAAAGGCAACCAAATGTTTTTAAGTTTAACAACAAAGGTTTATATCCAAACCAAGCCTCGAAAGGAGTCTTTTTTTGCAAAGCTTTGGTTGGGAGTCTGTTCAGTAGAAACACTGCAATGTTTGCAGCTTCAACCCATAGCTTTTTTGGTAGTCCTTTCTTATGCAAAAGGCATCTTGTCATCTCCATTATAGTCCTATTCTTCCTCTCCACCACCCCATTCTGTTATGGTGTGTAAGGTGCAGTCAATTGGTGCTCTATGCCTGCTTCTTCACATAAATTGTTGAATCTTTCAGAAGTATATTCAGTGTCATTATCCGTCCTTATAACCTGCATGACGACACCACTTTGGTTTTCTACTAGGGTCTTATACTTCCAAAATACATCAACAACCTCAGATTTAAAATTTAGGAAAAAAAATTCAACAATATCTAGTATAATCATCTATAAAGGCAATGTAGTACTTACTGCCCTTCAAAGATGGTGTTCTCTGAGGTCCTCCAACATCAGTGTGTACAATTTGCAACTTGTGTGATGATCTCCATGTAGATTTCTGTGGGAAAGGAAGTCTGGATTGTTTTCCATACTGACATGCTATGCAAGTAGGAAGATTTTGCTTCAAGTCAGGTAGACCTACTACAAGTTGCTTCTTCTTCACGTAGAACACTCCATTATGATGAAAGTGCCCCAATCTCTTATGCCATAAAGTTGTGACATTATTTTCTTGAAAAACAGCAGCCTGCTCTTCCTCAAGCAGATTCAAGGGAAAGCTTTTGCCTCTCATCTTGATCTTGAACACATCTTTTCCATTCGCATCCTTGATCATATAGAACTTGTCCTCAAATGGCACCTTGAAACCCTTCTCAAGTAGCTGCCCAACACTCAAGAGATTTTGATCAATATTAGGAACAAATAAAACATCAAGGATAAGTTTCAAACCTGAGAGACTTTCAATGGCAACAGTCCATTTGCCCATTGCTGAGATGTATTCCCCATTTCCAATTCTTACTTTGGAAACGGTTGTTTTGTCGAGTTCCCTAAAAAGTCCTTGATCATAAGTCATGTGGTTTGTGCAACCACTGTCTATGAGCCAACTTTCAAACGTGTTTTTGCTGGCAAAACAGGTGGCAACAAATAGTTATTCTTCGTGATATTGATCAGTAGATACAACCTTGATATCTTCTTCTTGTTGTGTTTTGCATACCTTCTCCATATGGCTTAATTGACCACAATTGTTGCACTTGACATTTGGTTTTCACCAGCACTTTTGTGGAGGATGATTTTTTTTTTTTTTTGCAATGAGAGAAAGGTGGATGGGCTCATTTTTTTATTCTTTTTTGTTATAGCTTGACTTGTTGTTCTTCTTGTTTTTCTTTCTGTCTTTGTTGGAATCATTGTTTTGTGATTTGGCTTGGAAGGCTCCCTCAACAGATCCTTCTTGTCTCACCATTCTCCTTTGTTCCAAGGCCTACAAAGCATTAACAATTTCTGCCAAAGATATACTTGACAGATCTTAGAGAATGTCTTATTTCCTGGGAATGGAAGTGCATCAGAATCAGCACGAGATATTCATCTGTCAGCAAAAGTATGCAAAGGAAATTCTAAAAAATTTCAAGATGGAGGAATGCAAGCCCACATCCACACCTATGAATCAAAAGGAAAAGTTTTGCAAAGAAGATGGTGTTGAAAAAGTAAATGAAGAGTTATACAGAAGCATGATTGGATGCTTGATGTATTTGATTGCAACAAGGCCAGATATTGTACATGTTATAAGTCTACTCTCAAGATACATGCATTGTGCTAGTGAAATTCACTTGCAGGCAACAAAACGTATTGTGAGATATATAAAAGGCACTATTGACTTTGACATCAAGTTCAAGCAAGTGCAGAATTTTAATTTCATGGATTTTTTTTATAGTGATTGGGTTGGCTGCGTTGATGATATGAGAAGCACATCAGGTTATTGCTTTAGTTTCGGTGTAAGTTTTTTTCTCTTGGTGCTCTAAAAAACAAGATATCGTGGCACAATCCACAGCTGAAAGAGTACATTGCTGCTGCTGCTGCTGCTGCAAATCAAGCACTTTGGATAAGAAACTAGAACTGTTGGAAGCAACTACCAAAAGCTGTATTTGAGACAACGAAAATGTCTACTCTTATTGAATGATCAATGCAACATTTATACACAAGTTTGCAACAGAAAACAATAGAAAAGCAGCAAAAATAGCTGGAACTAACAGCTATTTCCTATAAAATAGCAACAGCATCATAACAGCTCCATGAAACTCTATCATTGACTCAGTTGTTTTATGGTTGCTCTCTTCACACCTCAGCAACCTTCTTAACAGATTCTTAAGCTTCCTCAGTTCACAATAACTTTCACACGTCTTCCAGCATGTTTGTAGCTACTAAGGCATTTTGCTCAACAAGATCTATGGACGAGAGAAAGATTTCTCCAATTTATTAAGAAATGGCTGATACAGGTTCACAGGACATTCACCAATGTTCATATTTTTATCCTAGAGTTTATGCAAATGTATTTCAAATGGGAACCTCAATTATTTCATGTGATCTTGTGTTCATATGCCTTCGACATATCCATGCAATTTGTCCGTTGTCTCTGTATCTCACTCTCCATAGTCCGAACTTCTCTGCAATTTCTCTTCCAGTTGAGCACCTCCTGTCCCTTAAGAAGTCCACAACCCATTGCTGTGCTGCTCTTAGATCTTGGTGAAAGTCCCTTGTACTTTCTCCACCCAAGGACCTGGCCCTGTTTCTGCTGCTGCCACCAGCTACACGTGAAACAGCTGCAGCCCCAACAGCCCCAGCTGCAACAGCCCCTGCTGCCCCATACATGAGTGAAGGTTCAACAAGATGAGCAACTTCTCTGCTCAAATCTGGGATCATCTCTCCCATACCAGCTGCTAAATGGGCTCCAATCTTGAGAGCAAATGTCACCAGTTTCATGAACTTCTTCATGTATGGAGCCAGGCTCTTCACAGTCATGTTGTCTATGTGCATCATTTCACACCCCATCTGATCTTCAACGACATGCATTTCCCGCCTGAATTCGCATAACATGTGCAGCCTAAGTGCAGTCATTCCAGAAATCATGTTGGTGACCAATCTCCTTGAGTAGTTTTCTGTTCTAACAAAGTAGAACATGTTAGGCACTTTCCTTTCCTCGAGTTGGACGTTGTAGTTCACCAGGTAGTTCACTTTGCGGTGGAGCTCAATTAGGAGTCTATGTTCATAGTACCTCAGCCCTTGGATCTCTTGCTTCAAATCTCTGATTTCCTGTTCAATGATCTTCAGTCTCTGCAGAACTGCTTCCACCCCCTTAGCAATACCACCAAATGTTGGTTCAACTTTGTCTTGTTCTTCCATGGCAGATGCAGGATTATCTAGTCCATCTGTGTTGGCCTCTGGTGAGACTTGCAGTTCCACTGCAAGGTTGTACAGGTCATGATACCTCCGGTGAAGCACTTCCCGAAAATCATCATCTGATAGGAGGTCTCGAGCAAAATCAAACCCGGCTCTCAGAATAGGTCTGCCAGAGTCTGAAACTGAAGCCCAAGTGTGCTGATAATCATACATACCCTCTGCAGGAACCGAAAGTAGTGCTTGTTTCAATACTTGTAGAGGAACAAATTGGGTTTTTCGGTATCTTGGGGGCATTAGATTTCTGACACATTCCGGCCTGATAATACTTTCATGCAGCGTAACGCCATGGCAGAGGCTTTGGATTGCTGGGATTATGAGCTGTTGGAAGAGTCTTAAGGTTTCTGTGAGGTTCTTGGTGGAACACGCAAGGATATCAATGTAGTGACCCAACTGCCCTCCAAGTTCGATTCTGACATAGATACCATTAATATTTATCAAGATGAGGTACTTCTCAAGACTGTAGGTTGCTCCATGTTGGTTCTTCAACCCCATGACTCTGTTGTGGAGATGCACCTGAGCTTGTGTACAACCTAATTTTGGTTAGAAATTCTAACTGATAATAGTAATAATAATAATGATGATAACAATATCAAGAACCTAAACCAATAAAAGAAGAAAATCAAACACTCCATATTAGTTGGAAGTCATTGAAGAAGTCTATATTTCAATCCTAGACATCTATGTTGTCAGTTGTTATGAATGATGAGTAAAATCAGCTGTCTGAGGAAGACTTTTAAGGGAAAACGAAGAAAAGGAAAAAAAATCTTGCCTGTAAACGGGGAAAGAAGCCTGGCGTGAGGAACATGTGGCTTGAATCATCACACTCAAGATGTCTCCCGGAATAAACACAATCGGGTGCAATCAACTGCCATCTCTGTGGCCTTCCCCTGCCTTCTTCTAGGATTGAGGGGATCAGTAGCAGTGAATTGGGGTCTGATGGATCTTGTTCATAACAAAGTTCCAGTTTCAGCATCATCCTTACAAGGTCACTGGCCTCCAAGTTCTCAAAAACCTTTGATCCCATTCCAGGAATCTGACTTTGTAGACTTCCTCTAAGAATCTTCTCCAATTCTTTCCTGGTGATGAATCCATTCTCTGTTGTGCTTTGCTTTCTAGCATCTAGTCGTATTAGTTGGCCAAGTACTTCACCGCAGAACCACTCACAATCTAAGATCAGAAACCCCAGCTCATTGAAGTAAATCACCTCGCCTATGTGATGAAGACAATTAGCAATAGCCCTCCTCCTCATCCCTACCTTTTCTTTATTGTCATGTCTGGATCGGATTCTCAAGGATGGAACCTTAACCTGGCATAGCTCATCAAACTCTTTCCACTTCATGGCTGGTTTATTATAGTTCTCTGTTCTCCAGTCTGAGAGAATTTGTATCAGATCATTGCAAAGCTCATAAACCCTGGGGACTCTTTGGAGCACGGTCTTGCTCGTCTTTCGAAGGTGATGGGTGAGTTTACTCACTGAGGCAGATGATCTAGCATCGACCGTGAACACGGTTGGATAGAAGTCAACAAAACCTTGAAACTTGTCTCTCAATCTCTGAATTGAATTCACAGTAGCTTGGAAGTCCTGTGATGGTTGATTGATTTTGTCATAGTGTGTGAGGACCACAGTTACATTTGGCAGCATACATTGTTGTGCTGCTCTTCTTGAGTTGGAGACTATGAACCTGAGCCAATACTGAAGGTCCTCCTCTATCTCTGCTGGGGTTTTTGATTCTCTGTTGGTTGGTTTCCTGAACAGACTGGATACAATCAAGAAGAATGATGCACTACCATGCCCCGGGAACATGAGGTCATGAAGGGAATAGAACTCATGCTGACCAGCAAGATTCCATATAGAAATCTTTGTGTCTTCATCTTTGAAGGTTTTTACTTTCATTCCTGCTGTTCTAACAGCTTGCTCAACAGGGTTCACTAGAGTTCTCACTTGATCCATATAGGGAAGCTTCGAAGACGAGAAATTCTGTGAAATGGAATTACAAAGTGTAGCTTTACCTGCACTTGCAGTTTCAAAAACTCAATTAGTCTCAATCTTGATTTCTGAGCTTTAAATGGGATAGCTGAAGGAACTTTAGAAGTTCACAAACTTACCTGCATATTCTTGGCCACAAAAGAAGACTCTGCAGCTCTTGGGCACTGTTAGTGGCATGTCCTTGAGCAGGTCAATTTCAGGCTCTGTCCTCCCATTCTGGCCTAACTTTTGGTAAATTCCATCTGTCTGACCTGAATTCTGAAGTGGTGTTCTTGTGAGATCAATGTCCTCAATCCAAGGATTTACCTGCAAGGTTTCCATTATTGTCTGCAGCACCAGCTCTCCTCCGACCCCTTTGCATCCCTGCAAGGACAAGTGTCTCAAAGTGGCATTCCTTTCCAAGCTCCTGAAGATTTTGACGATATCTTCCTGTCTCAAGCTCTCATCATCCTGTATCCCCAACCGCGTCACGCTTTGGTTGGTTGTTAGCATCTGTAAGATGGCTGCAAGCCCATCCCTTCCTATCTTTGTTCTTCCGCCTCCAAAAGTTACCGACTTCAGAGTCACGTTTGCTTGATATTGCAGAGCTGAGAATCGGCTCAAAGGGCAGAGCAAATGCTCTACTCCTATCCCAGTAAACCAGTTTCCATCTAGGTACAAGCTTTCCAAACTCTGGTTCTTGAAAAGCCCAGCTGCAACATATACAACTCCCTTGTCCTTTAGGCAAGTTTTTGATAGGGTCACTTCTTTGAGGCTCTGGTTTTGTTCCAAAACCAACCGGAACTCCTTAGCCCACCGGGATCTTAACCGGACTCCAGTCAGATCAAGTGATTTCACTGTTGAATTCCACCCCAGAGCACAAGCAACTCTGCAAGCACCTGAAATGTCAAGCCTATAAATTCGAAGCGTACTGTTCTCGGGTACAAACTCAACAACCTTGGAACTCTTTTCTCCTTTTTCTCCACTCCAGATATGAACTTCCATCGCTCTGTTCCTTGCTAAAACTGCAGAAATTAGGGGAGTTGCTGTGATTGAGTTGGAGTCAAAGATTGTCAACAGCTTCAGAGTGGAGTTTACTTCAATCATCTTTGAGAGCTCCTCTGCCCCCTTTGAGCCAATTGAGTCTTCCCATATCTGCAACTCTTCCAAGCTATCATTCACCTTAAGTGCAGAAGCAAGTAACCCAGCTCCAGCAGCCCCAATAGCTGATTCAGAGAACATGATTTCCTTGATGACTCCATTTCTCTTCAGAATTTCAGATAACTCCCATAAACACTCCACATTGAGCCTGTTTCTCCTAAACATAAGCTGCTTGATGTTCAAGTTATTCTCCAGCACCATTCCAAGATTGCGAAGTTGCTGCGCTTCCCATTCAACATGGTGAAACTCCAAGTTTCTCAATGATTCTTGGGAGTCCTTGGCAGTTGCTAACACTGTCAGGAGTTGTGAAAAGTACAAAATGCTGTCCTTAGAAATGTTTACATTCATGGAGTTCTCTGTTTCTTGGTAGCAGCCTGAAGTCGGCTGAGAAAGGTAGAAGGAAATGCTATGGAGGCTGATGTTTCCTGATTTGATCACTTGCAGAACCCATTGAAGATCTCTGAAATTCTGGCTTGCAGCCATATGTTGTATATAGAGGCAACTCCCACCAGGCTAAACAAACTAGTATGCTACACAAAAACAATCAAACACCATGATCTTTTGACAGTTCATGAACATAGAAAGAGTTTAGGAAGATGGGGTTAGACAATTTTAACCGATGTTCAATTAGCACAGGATCCACCAGTGTCCTGAATTCAAAAAGCTGTCCATGACCAAAAACAACTGCACACAACTTCATTCACATTGATTCCTTTCCATGTTATATTCTCAACTTCTTCCTAAAGGCATTCTCTCGAATAACCTTTCTTCCGAGTCATGGAAACCTTTATATAATATTTTCTGCAGAAAAGAAAAAAAAATGCTTTTGATTTGTCATATTTACAGCACCAAGGGGGACTATTGATGGAGGGGCATGTGGAAAAAGCTTGGATGAAGTGAAAAACCCAAAGGGGTGATGTTTTTCTTTGTTCAACTTTTTGGGGTATTAGAAATTTGAGTCATTTTTCTTAGCTTTGTCTTTCTTTTCACATCAGAAAAGAATAAAGAATCCAATAAAGCAGAGGAAGGAAAAGGGAGATGAGTGTTGGACAGATTAATCCTTCTTTAAGGGATGCTAATAATGCGGTGCTGTCCTACTAATGTTGACTTAAAAGTAAGGCCACGTTTCATCATCAGTGAAAGTTGGAATAATCCCATCTCATTCCCATCATTCAAGGGGTGAAAATGCAAGAAAATCAGGAGATGACTTCATTTTCAGGGAACAACCAAACTAGGCCTTATTGTGAGCTTGGTGAATCATATGCTAAGTTAAAATATATAGAGGGGATGTGTAGTTCTGGCAACAGCTCATCAATAGGACAACTTTTGTGGAGCGTTGAAAGTAGGTGAGGTGGTGGCATTGGGGGGAATATCCAATGAAGGGAAAGGGAAGAAAAAGTACAGTGATTCTCTGCTTCACAGTTGGGGCAACATGGATTTGGGATGGACCCGAATCCGATTCCGTGATTAGTTCAACAATTTCCTTTTCCTTTTTCCTTTTTCCTTTTTTTTTTATTTGAGTCATTTTTAATTAATAAAATAATACCCAGATGGAAAGAGTTTCATTTCATCCAATCTTACCACCCATAACAGCAGCATTTCAGGGGAATGCTACAAATTTTCAGATGGGTTCCTCTGAAAAATCAAACATAATGTTTCCATTCAAAAGTTCGAAGAGAATAGCAAGGAAAAGAAAATAAAAAGGAAAATGAATAATTATTTTTAAATTAATAAATTATTTTTAGCTTTTTATATAAAGTTAAATAATTTGAAATGGGTTAAAAACACTTTCTATCAATCACTAGCGAGACAATTTCCAATTATTACCAAGTTGCCTCTTGAACGTGCCCAGATTACTTGTCAATATAGCCAGGTTGTATGACAAAAAAAAACCCTAAAAAAATATATAAAATGGAAAAAATTAGCCAAAACTTCAGAGGAATGAAGAGCCAAGGACATGGACCCAGGCCCATAATTAGTTGAATTTGGTAAAATGGACCCTAGCACAACCCCATCTGACACCCCACCACAAGGCCCTAGCCCATGTAGGCCCAAGCCCAAGCAAGTCTTTTTCTTTGAGCAAAGTGTGCTGCACAAGCCAGTAGGGTCCAGGGCTTTTTCCTGGAGCTGCTTGGCCAAAAACTGGGGGCACCGAAAAGTGAAGAAGTAGTAGGACCTGAAATGAGCCTAGAATTCCTATAAATGTCATATGCATTTCACAATCAGTGAGGTATGGGCAACAGAGCAGGGGGCCACATGAATTGTATTCCTTTGAGGGCCACATGCCATTATATTTGTACTGAGCTCCTCAAAATATTAAAAAAAAAAAAAAAAGAACCATGGAAAGTGACATGAAACACCAGGTATAACCTAGATGTGGTATGGAAAGTTAGGATAAGAGTCAGCATGACCACACAGAATCACAATGAAAAGATGAGAAATTGAAATTTTAATAGCAGAAAGGAGAAAAAAAATCCCACCAAAGATTCAACCCAAAAAACTATGTATCAGTTACTCAGAAAGGGTTTAGGCTAAGCCAGATATCATATAAGGTTGACCCTGACCCTGGATATCCTTGAGTAAGTAGAAAAAGAACATTTGGTTGTTGGCACCTAACTAGAAATGTGCTATGTACTAGTTTGTAATGTGAAAGTTGTTCTCAAAGCCAAATTGTTAGGAGAAGAAATAGGGCAAGTTGGGATCAGCAAAAGCATATCAGGAATGAACCAGAAACACCCATTTCATATATAAATGAAGGTTAAACGTGTTGAACAGACAGTTTCCAACAGAAAATGAATCAGAAAATTTAGTAACTTATTTAATAGGGAACCTAGATGGGTATCCCTCTAATGTTTCACACTAGTAAATCAAACAGAACCTCGCTTACAATCTTGGAGAAAAATCAAATCCCAGAAAGGAAAGAAGGAAATATAAGGACAAGAACCAGCAAGTTTGCTGGACAATACAGCAGGGAAAAAAATTCAAAAATTAAGAACTCTATTTAATGTAGTACCGGTGGCACGCCTCACCAGAGATGCACGATTCAATAATTGGAAACAATCTCTCCAAGTATATCCCGCAATCTGATTTTACACCTCAACCAAATGCCAAGAAACGAACCTAAGTTAAGGAAGAAAATTCAAATCTCAAACCTTACACAAAATCCCTTGTAAACTGCTTTCTCTCTGACTTTGTATACTTCAAATCAAGAACCCTCGTTAGCTCTATATGATCAATTTCCTTTATAAGCTGAAGTATATTAATGAGGGAGATGTATGAAATTCACAGTCCTCTTCACCTGTTTCACCAGATTTTCTTCACCTACAATTACCTTTTTAGATATCCAAATTACGAATCTCCTAGGCAGCAATTCCTGAAACAAGAATTGACCAAAGAAAGTAAACACCAAGACTAGCAAACCATTAGAAAAGATATCTTGCAGTATCCAAATCCAAATGATTATCCAATTAATACAAACTTTATACAACAAAAGCAGTATGAACCCATCTGTTTACCAATTTAAATCAACAAACAAGTGCGGCATGTGTAGGCATGGAAACCCAAAGTCATGGCTATAAGGAGCAAAAATTTTAAAAGACGTGAAACAGGCATCCACTTTTGAAGCGATGGTAGGCCTCTCTGTTGTCTCTTGAGGAGAGGAAGACTAACATGTGGAAAGGACATAACAACCTTTAATTTAACAGAGGAGATGGCCCTAGATAGTCTTTTTACTTAATGGAGCATTTGGCCTTGGATAGAGATGAATGATGGATTAATTTATCCAATCCAAACAGTTTGGATTTAAGGTTTTGTTGTGATAGTTGTTATTGTTGTTAGTTCTTTATGCTTAAGCATGCATTATCAGGAATTCTCATATTGTGAGGAAAAATTTCATAAAAAGTTGTCTCGATTTATGATGGATGAAGAGCAGAAGAAAAGCTTTTAGCTAAAATTATCTCTAAGGTATACCATTTCTAAGATTCTACTGGGAAAATCAAAATGTCGAAAGAAAGCTTAGCCTGCATCAGTAATTTATACAATGCAGGTTGGGATCTAACAAATAGTTAGACATAATTTAAAAAAAACTACTTCATATGCTAGTGGCCCTAAATCTCTTAAGGAAATATAAGTCTTAAGGGATGTTTATATCAGATGAAGTGTTAATTAAAATTTTAAAATAATACCCTTTGCTTAGGCTTTGAGCATCTCATCTGAAAACCAATTAGTGTCTAGTGAAAGGGTAGGCAAAGCCATTTATGGCAATTGACCACCAACATTTGGGTGACCGCATTTTTGCATACCAACAATCCCTCTCCCAACATGACGCTCCCGTGGCTTGAACCCATGACCATTGGCTTCACTACCAATTTTTAGATAAAGCTTCGACCATCTCATTTGAAAACCAATTGGTGTCTAGCGAGGGTAGGCCAAGCCCTTTATGGCATTCAACCACCATCATTTAGGTGACCTATCCCCAGGTTTATGAGTGGCATTGTTGCACCCCAACAGAGACCAAAAAAATCTCTGGATGTAAATGTTGTAAAGGGGTTCCCTTAAGTTTCTCTTCTTAGGCACCTTGATATTTGTTACCATATGAGGTACATGCATTTGCATTTTGAGCCTCAAGGTATGAGGTATGTCTCAAGAGTGTTTCATAATGCCAGGCACCAGCATCAAAGGATTTTAGCACCAAATATGTGACTTGGTGTAAGCTCATATCATTTAAAAACTACGTTTATCAGCTAAAAGCAACAATATATTCTGCATCCTCTCTTTTAAACTCCTATGACTTGAAGCATCAATAAGTTCAGAATCTGAAGTCACCAGTATCATGATCTAAGGAAAATGACAACATATTCCCTGTTTTTGGATCTAAACTTCAATAACCTTCAGTGAATTAGTCAGACTTCGGATCGATCAAAGATGCCTTGACTACTAATATGTGATCAAATTCTTGAAGTTTCAGGAAAGAAATTTTGCTTCTGCAGTTAATGAAGAACAGTCCAAAATTTGAAGTTTATAATGCATCTCTGTTTTATTGGCTTCCATCAAAGAGCTAAATCAAGTTTAAATCAAAAGAATAACATCTTATGAAAATAAACAAAAGGTGTTACCTCTATTTGATTGTCTATTTGCAACACTATAACTTCCAATGTAATCCTCAGCACTATTAGCAGTAACATCTGAAGCTGCATTGCCCAGTCCATAACTAAATGAGCCAGGACCATCTAGCTCAGATGTGGGAGTTCGCCAAGTTGAATCATTATAAACTGAACCGCTGCGGTACAACTCCTCATAAGACCCTTCATAACCCCCAGTTGATGGGGTGAATGATGATGCTGCAGCTACACCTGTGCTACTGTTTCTTCCATACCCTCCCCCTCCCAACCCATAGCTACTATCTCCACTCCCATAATTGAGACTTCCACTGGTGAAGCCCAGAGCACTCCCACCACCTTGAGCTGGAATAGGAGAAGAGCCCCAATTTGCCCCACCATTTCCAAATGAGACTCCAAAATTCCCACCTCCAGAGCCCAAGTAAGCACCAGGACTAGCAGGGTTTGTGGCATTGTTAAGGCTCCCATTTCCCCAAACATTCCGAGGCGTTGAGTTTAAAACGGAATCGCTTCTTCCATTACCTGCATTATACCCAATAGGAGTACTGTACCTGTTTGAATTGCCACTATAATAAGGGTTCAATATCCGTCCATATCCAGGATTGTTACTGAAACTAGAATTCCCACTGTAGCTCGGGCTCAACCCCTGTTCCAAATTCATACCCATTCCATAACCTGGAGCACCAAATGGAGGAAACCCACTTCGACCACTAGCAACTGGATTAAATCTACCATCCATCCTGATTCCATAACTTCCAACTGAACTCATGTTATATCCCTGACCATAATTGTTAAGGAAGTTGTTGTTCCTACCCAAACCATAGTTATATCCAACCAAAGGGCTCCGGCTGGGTCCTGGTGAGTGTTCTTTTGGAACTGCTCGCTTGACTTCAACCATTTTGCCATTAAGTTCATGGAAGGTTTTGTGTAAAACTCTCTCCACTGCTTCCTCAGAATCATAAGTAATGAATCCAAAGCCCCTTGGCCTCTGGGTGTTATGATCATACATCACCACAACATCATTAATTGTACCAAATTGATCGAAGTACTTCTTAAAATCACTCTCCGTAACGGTGGATGCTAAACCCCCAACAAAAATCTTTTTAGTACGTCCTGGACCTGGAGATCCATGAATGCTACCGGTGTTTCTGTTCAGAAGGTGCTGATCATCCCTAGGAACAGCTTTCTTTGCTTCAACCTGGAAATGAAGACCAAAAATGAAAATCAAATAGTTTCATATGACCACAGTTTCTCATAACCAGGTGAAAATTTTTAATTGTCCGATTTTTTCCAAACAAGAGAAAAAACATATCATTTAAATCTTGGCCATGGTATAAAAAATGTCAATTCAGAATTATATCCAAAGGGAAACAAAAGCATCTCTGGGAGAAGCTAGCTCTCATCAGAACTGAAATCAGATAGTAAAATCGAATGAATTCCAATTAGATTCATCACAATAAAGCTACTCACAGTTCGACCATCAATCGTATGTTTATCCATAACCACCCTTTCAGCAACAGCAGGATCCGCAAAGACGACAAACCCAAAGCCACGAGCACGACCAGTTGTACGATCCCTCATTATCACAGCCTCCACCACTTCTCCATATGTTCTAAAATATTCCTTAAGACGATCTTCATCTGTGTCCCATGAAATCCCACCGATGAAGAGCTTCCCGAGATCTGATTCCATCTTTTCTGCAATCCACCAGTAAATCACCTCATCAATCAATCATATCAACCTCACAAACAAACCACTTTAAAGAAAAAAGGTTGCCCAATTCAAATTCAAACAAAAACACCCCACCACCTCCACAAATAACCATAACAATTTCTTCTAGAATTCATCTCAATTCTATAAATCAATTCAATCCATACAAGCTCCACACATCCTAACCAATTTCAATCACATAAGGTTGGATTTTGGAAACAAAAGAAAAGTGCAACCTTTTGCTAAAAAAACAGTAATCAACAGATCCAAATGCGGATAACAACAATGAAACAAGAAAAAACTGTACCTTATCTAGAAATTTGGTCAGAACCCAGTAGCCTCTTCTCAATCAAATAGGTAGTGGGTATCCTCAAATCCAATTCAGGAATATCGGATCCCTCATCCACCAATCAAACCCAATCCAGAACCGCTGCCAACACAACAAACAAAATTCACCCAGATCAGGGATTGATGCAGAAATGATAACCATATGTTGGAGATCAACAAAGACGCAGACAATCTGAAACAAACAAGCAAAAAAACTCACCATTTGGGAGGAACCCAGATGAGAAAATGAGAGAAACTAAGATCTAAGAAGAGGCATCACAATAATGAAAAACAGAGGAGGTGCTCCTAAAAGCCTCCCTCTCTCCCCCTCTCTCTCTACCTTTCTCTCTCTTCCTTGGTTATTCCACTGCCCTTAATTAAATCAAAAGAAATGAAAATTTTGTTGCTGAGATGGGTGAGAGAGAAATATATATATAAAGAGAGAGATTGGCAATCCTCTGTGTCTGGTCTAAGAATATTTGAAGGACCAAGGGGAGATGACAGGAGACTGATGATTTTCCTTTTCTTTTTTTTAAATAGATTTTTTTGTGTTTGATATTTGTAAGAAGAGAGGGAAATATTGAACCAATACACTCATGCCCATACACCCACATTCCATCTACACCCTCTCTCTTTTTTCTTTTTTTTTTTCAAATCAAAAATAATTTTCACATTTTTAATCATTTTACTTTTTATTTTTATTTTTTTTCTCCCCCATGATAACTTCCAAACCATTTATTTAGTAATTATTGTCACAGTTAATGAATAAATGAATTGCCCAATATTTAACAATTTCAAATATATATATGTATGTTCTTTAATAGTCTCTCTTTCCCTTTAAAGCATTTTGTAATTGCAATAATTAGATTTGTTGGATTTTCATTTTCTTTTTTCTTTTTTTTTTCAATATTTTATATACATATACATTAGAAGAAGATGGAGAATGAGGTGATGGATTTAGTTGGATTCCACAAATTTGACACAAGGTGATTTGTTCCATAAATCTCTTCCAACTAAATTGTTAATGGGTTCCTTTTCTTAACATAGCCATTTGGACTAATTAAAGCATCCTTTTTAATGAAATCTCCTTGAATTCATTCTAGATTGGTGGATCAACTTTCATAGTTTGTTTTACTAGTGGCCATCCATCTTCCAACTTGTAGGGTTTTGATCATTTTTTTTCTCTCTTTTCAATCCCCTATTAGCTTAAAGTTAATTAGCTTTTGTAAACATTACTCTCTTCATCTTGATTGGCATCTTGAGTTCATTTCACTTTGAGTGCAACACCTCCTACTTGTGGAGATTAGTTGAGAATGTCTTCCATTTTTAGGTTTCCCTTGTCTTCATTCCCAAGCATACTACTTGTATATCAAGTTTTCTTCATTCTTTTTTTCAAGTCACTCTATTCCATCTTAATTAAATCCAATACCCATTTTACACCTTAAATATCGGTTTAATAAAAATTCAAAGTAAGAAAGGAATCAAAATTATAATAAGATAAAAAAAATTTATTAATATCAGACAAGAAATAGAGTAAATTTCAAGAAAATATATTCAAATGTTTAGTTTTGTTTTTATTATATATCCTAATGTTTTAAACATACCTTTAAATTGATTTTCTTCATTATTTATGTTTTTTTAAAAGATATTTGATTAAAAATATCGGCATATAACCCTATTTTACAAAAATGACCCACATTTTTGTAAAACAAGACAAAAGTATCCTTCACTCAACTTTTTTACCCATTTAGCATCGAAACACTTTTTTCTAAAAATAGCATAAGGTTAATTTTGGTTGATTTAAGAATAAATTTACAATTTCACGGAGGCTACTTTTTTTGGATTATTTTGATTTTATGTCACAAATATTGCTTTTTTATTTTAACTTTAATTATAGTGTAATTTCACTAGTGTAAGGAAAAGGTTAAAGAGAAATGGTGAGTACAAAAATTCAAATAACTTTATGATGAAACAAAAGATGAGACCATGAAGGGAGATGGGGACACAATTAGGTCATTAAAGGACCCCCAAGTCAATGTAAGAAGGGGAAAATTCCAAATCACTACTCACTTATCTCACTCTTATGGGTGGACAAATGATCATTTTTCATTCCATAATTTCTTTAGCAATGCTTGGATCCTACTGAGAGGTCACTATTTTGGCCTTCCCTTATTTTTACCAATTCTTCATCATTGCTTGTGCCACAGTCCCACTGTCTTTGACCTACCTCTCTTTGCTTCCTTCCCATTTATTGTATTATTTTATATATGATTTGAAAGAAAAAAAAAAACCTGAAAAATATTTATTATGCTTATTGAAAAGCATACTTTTTTAAGTCATGATTTCTGAATTCCATATTTTCTTGCAACTTAATTCTAAAAATATCAGAAAATTTTGAATGTGGGTGTGAAAATTGAGATGAAAAGACAAAAGGGCCATCAAGAACAGGGGGGCACACATGGTGAGATTGGTAGATGAATGATGAATCATGAGAGAAGAGAGGAGGGCAGTTCCCATCTTAAAAATGATCCAGTGTGTTGAACAAGTATTGGGTATCATACATCACCATCTGATATGACTGTTGGATGTGGACACACA